>NC_069502.1:611988915-612288915 GCF_027579735.1 Bombina bombina | reverse complement strand
TTGTAAAAGCAGACACAAATCATGTGATTTTATCACATTTGCTACCAGTCAGCTCAACCATGGGACCAAGTGGGGCCAACAGCCCAGGTAGCACTTGACAAGGGGCAGCACTTCTGTGACTGAGTCAGTAACTGTCAGACCCAGACCTCTTCTGTCCTTTGCCTCTGTTGGGGAAGTCACAGGCTCACAGCAATATAACACAGTCAGAGAACCAGTCAGGGGTGACATTCAATGTGGGACAAGTGCATCTCTTCCCGAACTTCCTTCCCACTTATTGCGCAATTGTGCATAAGCATTGGTTGCATGCAGGTAGGCAGGCTTAGTAAGGTCAGCAGCCAGGCTAGTTGTTTGATATGCTAATCAGTAATGTTACTACTGGGGTGGGAGGCTTCATTTCATTCTCGGACCGAGATTTTCCTACTAGCACCTGCGTAGTACTTGGGTAGCTAAATCTGACAGAGGAAGTCCTCTGCTGAAAGCCATTGGCACACAAACTTATATCATTAATTATATAAAATATTAACTTTGATGTATTATTTGGATATACTTGCAAATGACTTTCAGCAGAGCGCTTCCTCTGTCAGTTTTAGCTACCCAAGTACTATGCATGTGCTAGTAGGAAAATCTGACAGAACACAAACACTGTGTCTGTCAGATGTCCCTACCTCTTGAGTCTACATGTGCCAATTAAGTTACAGCTTCACTGAGTGAAGAGAGCGTAATTATTTCTACAACCCCTATCAAATTTTCCTGCCCTGTTAACTGTGCATGAACATAGATCATCTGTGGAATGCAATGACATAATTTGTGCATGTGCATTAGCCGCGGTATGAAAATTTGATATGTAGGAAAATTTGATAGAACACTGGCTCCTAAGCTTACATCCCTGCCTTTCAACTTAATATACCAAAAGAACAAAATAAAATTTATAATAGAAGTAAATTAGAAAGTTGTTTAAAATTGCATGTTCTATCTGAATCATGAACGAAAAATGTGGGTTTCATATCCTTTAATGTGTATGTCAGGAATAATGAGTGGACCAAAAATATCTTGATGGTAAACTTTATTTAAATGCTTGGCTGCGTGTGAACCATCTTTCCAAATTAATGGCACTTACATTCATAAGTTTAACGTAATATGCGTGTATTAAAAAATAATATATCACAAACTGGTTCTCCACCCGTCTATTTTCTTAGACTTTTTTTTATAGTCACTTTCTTCAATCTTCCAATCAGAACCCAGGGCAGACTCTGGAGATGCATAAAAAAAAATATCTAGCGCATGCGCCATACGAGTAAGGGACGTATGTGTTTCTTCCAAGGATGCCATCTGGCCCGGGTTCTGTTTGGAAGGTTGAAGAAAGTGACTAAAAAAAAAGTCTAGAATAGATGGCAGGATTCTGTTTGTGATATATTACATTTTTAATAGTAATACACGCATATTATATTAAACTTATGTATGAAAGTGCCACTCATTTGGAAAGATGGTTCACATGCAGCGTTGTGTTTAAACATAGTTTACCATCACTTTAGCAATCAGTGGCTTTCAAATGTTTTGGAAAGACTTTAAACATTGAGTCTTTTCAAAAAGCAACTAAGACAGTGTAAAATAGGGGCACAAATCACAAATAACAATGATTTTGAAGATATGTAAGTACATGCATAAAAATTATACTAAT
This sequence comes from Bombina bombina, assembly GCF_027579735.1. Classification (NCBI taxonomy): domain Eukaryota; kingdom Metazoa; phylum Chordata; class Amphibia; order Anura; family Bombinatoridae; genus Bombina; species Bombina bombina. The sequence continues at coordinate 612,287,237 of NC_069502.1, read as the reverse complement.
ATATTTTATTATCATGAAAGGATTTATAATATATGGGGGGAATGTTTAAGGCAGAGCTTTCCAAACTTTTCATGTTGGTGACACACTTTTTAGACCTACATCATTTTGCGACACAGTAATTCAGTTGTACTAACAGGAGGTTAAACTAACTTGAGATACGGACACATACATAAAATATATAATATCAAAATATATTTACAAGTAATAGTATGTAAGTATGTGCAAGAATTATAAAAAAAGTTTAATAACACAAATAGCTACTTACTATTTTAATGGGATGTATGAGGTTAATGGGATGAACACAGTTGCTTTATATTTGATGGAATATTAGATAAAGACACTCGTATTTTATCATCAAGCATTTTAAAGCTTCCACTTCCTATCCATATATCCAGAGCAAGAGCAACAATGCACTACTGGGAGCTAACTGCAAAAACAAAACACTTTGACTTCTGACTTCAGCTGAGCATTTAAGCTGCCGCCCTCAGAGCTCTGTGAGTCCAAATGACTACTGCCCGCGCAGCAAACACACTGCTGTCCCACTCAATTACTACACATGCAGTCACGATCCGATTGAGGAGACTACATGTGCAGTCAGGAGCCAATGTGCCGACAATGCCACCAATGGGAAAAGTTTCACTTCCCACTGAGCTGCGCCAATAGGTTAAGATTATCTGTGACCCACTAGGTATCAATCATGTGTCAACCATGTGATATGCGTAGCAGGCAGGCAGAAAGTTGGAAACCAACATTTATTTTTACAAAAATGTAAAATAAAAAGAAATTAGTGCTGAAGCAGGGACACACCAACACACTACCGCTGACACACTAACGTGTCACGACACGCAGTTTGGAAAGCACTGGTTTAAGGTATCCCAGTTTGTTATTTATATGTCATCTAAGATTATATGCCCCAGTATTTACTACCAAAATCTCAACGAGATTAGACATCTGATTACATACAACCAGTGTTAAACTTTATATGAGGTTTAAAACAATGGAGATAAACACATGGGGAGCCTAACACAGCATCATAGTTCCACAACTAAAAAAACAACAAAATCAGTTTACAGGTTAATTAGAAATAAAATGAACAAGCTTTGCCCCGTGACCATACAACCTTTCATTCCACTTTGACAGTCTAGGGTTTGCAGAACATAGTAATAGATGATACACCTTTAATTCATTGCTCATTCTCCCACCCTGTCCTGTCAATCTAATGACGTCAAAAATGTAGGCCCTGCCCTTTCTCCCACCTCTCCCTTAACAAAGCTAGGCTGACGCGTCCAAACAGATGATGTCATTCTATTAATATCCCCGTGACCAGTGGGATCCCTGGGGTCGTCGCTGATTGGTTTAAGGTGCCCGTCACTCAAATAGGAAAAAGAGCTGCGATTGGGTTAGACAAAGGCAGCGTTCCCACTAGCTCACACCTGCACTACAAATAATAAACAATCTAGTAATGAGTACAATGCATGTATAGCGCGAGTCGTAAAGTTGCGGCGTGTATACACATTGGACAAGGACATGTGTCATTCCATCTTATGAGCAATTCATGAGCGCTTGCATCACGCGTTGGTGGTGTAGTTAATAATATACATGATATTTTCTTTTGCGTGAATCATGTAATTCTTCGAATCTCAAGTCGCTTTATATTTTTACATCGTGGTCAATTGTTTTTACCGCGACCGTATGTTGATTCATTGTTTTGCATTGCTACACGTGCATTTATTTATGTTGTTTTAATGCAGACGTGCACGCTGCGCGCATGCTTTAGGGGAGGGACGCTTTTCAAATCGTATGAGCTGTACTACAGTTGCAGATTTTTTCTTTGTGCGAGCATGTGATTTATTTATTTTTATATATCCATGTAATGCCTTAGCCGATTTTATTATGATACGCAGTCGTCTGTTTACGAACACAATTCCACTGCATTGTTTTATCGTAATGATATATTTATCCACCTACTACACTGGGCTGGAGAAGATACTAGATGTTAAAGCTCTTGTGGCCGTTTATATCATTTACATTGTGTTGAATTATATTTCTGTGTACAAGAGTATTTGTTTCCCCATTTTATGCTCTTCTATATTACAAGATTTTTCGAGCAGTGCCCTCCCCTCATATTCATTTTTTTTTCTGTATCTGAGGAATTTGGCAGTCATTTACAAATAAATGCTGATCATTTTATTTAATGTGCTAAAATGTGCTTATCATTGAAGGTCCAATACCCTTTTACACCTTATTCCTTTTCTGTTTAAATATTATAACATCACAAACAGCTGTAATGATTTTATATTATTTAGTGTCATGAATATTGCAAGATGGTACATAATATAATATATTGAGTGGAATGGAGCTGCTGTGACAAATGTGCTAACACCTGATTTTTTCATAGCAGCTCAACCTTTGAGGCTTGTATGGTATCTGGCCCAATGTGAAATGTGTTATCAAACCAGGTTTACACCACCACTACCCCTAGGCAGAAATTAATTAGACGGTCAATAGCTTGTCATTCCTCTTGCTCTCCTGATGTCGTCACCACTAACATGAACACCTATATTATCTGCTTAAAGCAACAATGTACTATAATTTATTTCCCCTCATGTTTGCAATCATTTTGTTATATTAGCTGCATGGTATGAAATATACTAGACGTTGTAAACTTAGGTCTATTCTTACAATTGAAATAGCTGGCGTTAATAATTTAAAGGGACAGTAAAGTCAAAATTAAACAGATGGATTGGATAGAGCATGGCATTTTAAACAATTTTCCAGTTTACCCTATTATCAATTTTGATTATTATTATTACATATATATATATATTTTTATCCATTTTGCCAGCAGAAACTTCAGCGGCGCTCCTGCCTCCCTGCTCTAACCCTCCCCTCTACTTATGGCGTTCGCGCACGTGCCCTGCGCCACATACCCTGGTCTCTGCACCCGCCACCTCTACGACCACCCTCCTCGCTCTCAACACAGATCGCCCACCTGCCACCACGCATCCCCCCACGATCACCAGCGGACTTTTCACTTGCCACAACTGTTTCTCCTCCATACGAACCACAACCTAAACAGTCAACCATTGCAACAACAGCCACAACCACCTCTCCTACATACGAACCACAACCTAAACAGTCAACCATTGCAACAACAGCCACAACCACCTCTCCTCCACACGAACCACAACCCAAACAGACAACCATCGCAAAAACAAGCCGCAACCACCTCAACTGCATCCTCAACACCCGCTCCATCCACAAGCACGCCATCGAGATCTCGAGCCGACTCCACGTCCTCAGACATCGCGTTCCTCTCTGAAACCTGGCTGAACCCCGCATCAAGCCCTGACATCGCCATCCCCGACGGATACAAGATCGCCCACAAGGACTGCAGCAACCGACCAGGTGGAGGCATCTCCATTGTCTACAAACACTCCCTCCAAGTCACAACCTGCTCCGACTACCACTCTCCATGCCTGGAACACTTACACTTCAAGAGCCAGGTCAACCCCAACACCACCCTCCGCAGCACCCTCATCTACAGACCTCCCGTACCTCGCCCCGCCTTCTGCAACTCCATCACCAACCTCATCGCACCCCACGCCCTTGTCTCAATGGTCTACATCTTCGGCGACCTCGACAACAACCCCAACACCACCAACCTCCTGGAAAACCTTGGAACCATCAGACTCAAGCAACTCATAAACTCCCCAACCCACATAGCCGGACACACTCTCAACCCGATATTCTCCGCAAGCAACCATATCTGTCAATCACATCTCCGAACTTCATTGGACCGACCACCTCTGCATACATTTCTCCTTCAACAAATCCACTGCACACCCCTCCAACAGCACCCCTCTCCGCAGGAACTGGAACAACAACACAGAAGGCCAACTGCACTCTGCCCTGAACAAGTTCCCCCCCCCCAGCGACCTCCACAGACGCCAACTCCTCCATCTGGATCTCAGACTGTGCCAACACCCTAGCCCCACTCAAGAATGCAGCCAAACACCAACCCACCAACAAGGCCAGCTGGTTCACCCTGGCTCTCCAGGGCTCCAAACGCCACTGCAGACGATTGGAAAGAACCTGGAGATCCAGCAAGATCACTACAGACAAGGCAGCCTACAAAAAAGCCATCACCACCCACCACCACCTCATCAAAACCACCAAAAAGACAGCCATCCAAGACAGAATCAACTCCAACAGCAAGGAGCTATTTAGTCATCAAGGAAAACTCCAATCCCAACAGCAACACCGACATCCCGCCCTCCCAGGACCTCTGCGATACCCCGACCACCGCCGACCCACCTACCTCCACCCACACCTCTCTGAAACACAATACCGCCCTCCCCACTCGGACCCACTGGAACTCCCTCACAACAGAAGACACCAGGAAGACTCACCCACGCACTCGTCAGCAGCAGACTGATCTATGGAAATGCACTATATGCCGGATCCACCATCAAGCTCCAAAAGAGACTCCAGCGCATCCAGAACGACTCGGCCAGATTCATCCTCGACATCCCTCGACAGTGCCACATCACAAAACACCTGCAAGACCTGCACTGGCTCCCTATCAACAAAAGAATCACCTTCAAGCTTCTCGCCCACACGTTTAAGGCCCTCCACAACATTGGTCCCGAATACCTAAACCACAGTGTCAACTTCTACACCCCATCCAGACAACTTCGATCTCCCGACCAAGCCCTCGCAGTCGTTCCCTGCATAAGAAAAGCCACAGTGGGAGGCAGATCCTTTTCTCACCTAGCAGCCAAATCGTGGCACACTCTTCCAATTTCACCTCGGACAATCTACCGACCTAACAAAGTTCAGAAAGGACCTCAAGACCTGGCTCTTCGACTGAACGGCAACCCATAGCTACCCTAATCTGACCAACAACCATTAGCGCCTTAAGACCCTTACGGGTGAATAGCCGTGCTTAACAAGAATCTGATTGAGAGAGAGAATGAGTAATCCTAGGTGAGCTCAAGATGCATTTAGCAGCAGTGTTTCCAACAATGTTTATAGAAATGTTATACATGGTTCCCAACCATGTCATTCAATGTTTAAGGTACATGTACAATACCAAGTTCCTATCAACCTACCTAGGTTTACTCTCCAACAAAGGAGACCAAAGGACGTTTGTAAATAAAATTAATACGTTTAAAATTGCATACACTGAATCATGAAAGAACGAAAAAAAAAAGGGGTTTGTGTCCCTTTAATTTTGACTTTCATTCATGAAGTATAAGACACTTCATGTAGAAACCTCCTTTATTTGTTTTAACCGATCGCCGTTCTTAGCTGCTACAGCAGCATACGGTTAAAAAAAATTTTTTGCTAAGAGGTGACATTTTCACCTCTTAGCCAATAGCCGTGCGGTAAATCTGGCTCCTATGGGCGCCAAACAGGATTTACCGCACGGCTATTAGCTAAAAGGTGAAAACGTCACCTCTTAGCAAAAAATTTTTTTAGACGTGAGCTGCTGTTGCAGCTAAAAACGGCGATCGGTTAAAACAAATAAAGGAGCTTTCTACATGAAGTATCTTATACTTCATGAACGAAAGTCCCCTTTATTTGTTTCAAAAGTCCACTAGGATTTACTTTCACTTTAATGTCCCATTTAATGGGCTCCTAGGTTTACAGAACACAAGTACAGAACATAGGGAGGAAACCTAAAATATTTAAAACAGTTATCAAGGAAAACACCCCTTATTGAAACAAACACTTTTGAAATTACTATCCCAATCTGGATTGTGTGTGCCCCAAAGCATAATTAGGATAAATTATAAGTGAAAATACAATTTGTTAACCAATAACACAAATTATAGGAGCAGACAGTCAGTAATAATACGGCATTAGTAAGTATACAGCAATCATGATTTGTTAAAAGAATGGGAAATGTAATTATGTAGTGTTTTTTACTACAGATATTAGCAAAACTTAATTCCTAATATAATACAATAATTGTCAGTCTCATATTGTACTATGAAAAGCAAATTATGGAGAAGTACGCCAGCTTTATAATAGAAAGCCGAACAATTGATACACAAGTATCTATGTGAAGCATTTTGTAGATAACAGCATATTTAGAAACTGTCCCTTAGTTAAAGGGACACTGAACCAATTTTTTTTCTTTTGTGATTCAGATAGAGCATGCAATTTTAAGCAACTTTCTAATTTACTCCTATTATCACATTTTCTTCATTCTCTTGGTATCTTTATTTGAAATGCAAGAATGTAACTTTAGATGGCGGCCCATTTTTGGTGAATAACCTGGGTTATTCTTGCTTATTGGTGGATAAATTTATCCACCGATAAAAAAGTGCTGTCCAGAGTTTTAAACCAAAAAATTGCTTAAATGCCTTCTTTTTCACATAAAGATAGCAAGTGAACGAAGAAAAATTGATAATAGCAGTAAATTAGAAAGTTGCTTAAAATTGCATGCTCTATCTGAATCACGAAAGAAAATTAGGATTTAAAAAAACTGATGAATAGGTACCTTTTTTATTTCACAATATTTTTTTTTTTTTTAAACTGATGAATGAAGGTCACATTTATTTTTAGTGATGGTAAATCCTAGCATTTTTGAATCGCTAGAATTTACCATCACTTTAAGTGTAAATGTTCGTTTTACACTGTAAAACCAATTAATATTATTTACAATAGGAAATTTGGATAGTCTGTATACAATTTATCTTTAACAAATAAAATGAATTAATTACATAAAGAAAGTTCTATGAAAGGGACATGGCACTCAACATTTTTTTTTCTATGATTCAGATAGAGCATACAATTTAAAAGGGACAGTGAAGCTCAAATTAAACTTAAAGTTATGGTAAATTTTCCCCTTCGTATGAACAGATTCAAAATGTTAGCAATATTTTATATGTAGTTTAATTCATAAGTTGTGATGAAGATACTCTATAACTTACTTTTTAATATAGCAATGAGATTGAAATACCCCGCGCTCTGGCTGCTCACTTCAAAAGTTTTTTTTTAGTAAGCTGAATTGTTCTACAATCGAAACTCTAGTTACAAAAAAGTGCCATATGGCTAGAGCGCTGTTTGGAAAACATTTCAAACCGTTGGCACACAAAAAACGTACTTTTGAAGTGGTCGGCCAGAGTGCGAAGTATTAGAATTTCATTGGTATATTAAAAAGTAAGTAATAGCGTATGCATTACAACTGAGGAATTAAGCTCCATCTAAAATATCACTAACATTCCGGATCTGTTTATACAAAGGGGAAATTTAAAAATCACTTAAATGGGTTGGATAGAGCATGCCATTATTTATTTACTCCTATTATCAATTTTGCTTAGTTCTCTTGGTATCCTTTTTTTTAATAGTAAGACCCAGGTGAGCTCAGGAGAGTGCACATGTCTTTAGTAGGCTTGTGCATTTGGCACTAAACAAATGCGGAAGATGGCTGCTGCATTCAGCAATTTACAGAGCCAGATTTCTTCTTGTGAAAGTTCAACACACTAAGATCTGGATTTGCACAGAGCGTGTTGCACTTTTACAATAATTGTTTAGTGCCGAATGCACAAGCCTAGTCTAACTATCTGGCAGCAGTGTTTGTTACAATGTTAATAGAAATGGTATAAATAGTTGCAAAACTATTGCCATTGACTGCTAAAGACAGGTGCACAGTCCTACACTCCTATCAGCCTTACCTAGGTTTACTCTTCAACAAAAGATACCCATAGAACAAACAAAATAGATCAAATTTTATTCGTTCTCTTGGTATCCTATGTTGAAATGCAAACCTAGGTAGGCTCGGGTGCTTGGAGCTAGATGCTTATTGGTGGCAGGACATGTATGCTCATTGTCCTTGGCTTACTGATATGTTCAGCTAGCTCTCAGTAGTGCATTGCTGCTCCTTCAATAAAGGATACAAAGAGAAAGAAGCAACATGGATAATAGAAGTAAACTGGAAAGTTGTTTAAAATTGAATGCTCTATCTGAATCATTAAATAAATAAATTGTTTTATGTCCCTTAAAATCTGTTTCTGGGGCCCCTACAAACAGACGTTCTGTTGTAGAAAAGTATATATCAACTGTGCCAAATAACTGGGAACATAGAAACTAAGTGTATATTTATTTATATAATGTTGTAGTAATTCTCTCATAATGAAGACTAAGGGGTCGATTTATCAAAGCCTTCAGCAGGCTTTGCCCCCCCTGCAGTCTGTATTTAACAAGCAGCAGTCATTAGACCTCTGCTTCCCTAACCTTTTGGGGCCCATTTATCAAGCTCCGTATGGAGTTTGAAGGGCTGTGTTTCTAAAGACCACTGCTCCATAACCTGTCCACCTGCTCTGAGGAGGCGGACAGAGATTGCGGGAAATCAACCCGATCGAATACGATAGGGTTGATTAACACCCCCTGCTAGTGGCCGATTGGCCGCAAATCTGCAGGGGGCGGCGTTGCACCAGCAGTTCACAAGAGCTGCTGGTGCAATGCTGAATGCGGAGAGCATATTGCTCGCCGCATTCAGCGATGTCTGTCAGACATGATCCGCTGATCGGATCATGTCGGACAGACATTTCATAAATAGGCCCCAATGCCTCCTCTAAGGTGGCGAATTTTAATCTCCCGGTCTCGTGTGACCAAGGAGATTGACAGCTCCTGCCCGTGCGTGATTGGCTGTAAGCAGGCAGGTGGTGGGATAGCACGTAAGTGCAAAATAGCACTCATGTGCAATGCTGAATTCCGGCAGCGGAATTAAGCCCGCCAGAGGCGAGCTGTGGCTGACTGGTACGCCATTTTGCGCCCTGGGCCGTCACAGCTTGATAAATCGACCCCTATATGTAGAATTGTGTGTAAAATAATGTGTCAGCGATGGCAAAACACTTAGTAATGTGAATCGTGTTTATGCTTTGCTGTAGGTTTTACAATCAGTTTGTTAACCACTGGGATGGATATAATTCTGCCCTCATGTCTGTGTGTATCAGTAATCATCTTTGATAGTGTACTCTCACACCTCTTTTCTGCTTGTCTTCCCTGTCTATAGTGTATTCTCTATTTTATGGGAAAAATATATGTAAATGCTAGTCCTACTTTTGATGTGTTTGTCTCAGTTAGTGGTTTATTATTACTTTAATTATTATAATGCCCAATGAATAGAAAAGCATACCTAGGTCCAGGAGCAGAAGTGCATTGTCAGTCTTTCAACAAAGGATACCAAGAGAATGAAGGACATTTGATGATAGAAGTACATTGGAAAGTTATTTAAAATTGTATGCTCTGTGGGAATCATCAATAAATATTCTATACTGTAAACAAGGGGATATTTTTCTCTTATAAACCTATATCAAAATTATAATGATTTATTTTTTATTTTTTATTGTGATATCATTGTCTAAGCGATATAGGGGCCAGTATGATATGTAACATTCCTGATTTTTAAACGCCTGTTTATTTCTCAAAGCTGAACTTGCTATCTGGGTCTTTACCTCAGATGAGCTATATTTATAGGCCTTTGTGAGAAAAAGCATAATGTATTAATTGTATTTAAATTAATAATGGAGTTGGTGTCTTCATATTTTGAAAAACATTTGATCTTGGATTCACATTTTTGGGTACTAAAAATCTACTATTAGCAAGAAAAATAGTGAATAACTATCTATCTACACAAACCAAAAGGCCCTAATTTATATGAAAATAACCAATTCTTCTTTTCACTATAGAGTTAGAAAAAAATATATATATTTTTGAAAACCTTGAAATTTTAATACATTGTTAATGAGGGACTCTCTAAGCACATATAAAAGGCCATAAATAATGCCTGGAGACCCCCGGGGGGGCTCTTGTTTTACAGCCCAGAATCCCTTCTTTAAAATAACGCCCATATATATGTTATAATAGCCATGTGATCTGTGTGGTAATAGTGATCACTTGGCATAAATAAATGTCCATTTATTTTCATAGAGGCTCAAGGGAGTCCCTATGTGCAGATCAAAGTTACATAACTATACCAAAAGACCCTTATTTATGTGAGGCTAACACCTTCATCCTTGTGACTATAGAGTTAAAAATAAAAAAAAACGAAATTTATGCTTACATGATAAATGTATTTCTTTCTTGACACGGTGAGTCCACGGATCATCAGTAATTACTATTGGGAATATCACTCCTGGCCAGCAGGAGGAGGCAAAGAGCACCACAGCAAAGCTGTTAACCCCTTAAGGACAAGGCCATTTTTCAATTTCTTTCCCTTAAAGGGACATTAAACACTTTTAGATGGTAATATAAAATGATAAATTGTATATAATAAAACAACTCTGCAATATACTTTCATTATTTATTTTGTCCTCTTTGCCTGTAATTCCATTCTGAAATTGTGAGCTTTTCAGTTCCTGTTAGAAATGGAAGTGCAGAACACTGTTAAATCCAGCACAACCATTGGCTGCACACTCTAGTGACCTATTTATAACTGACCCTGGCCACAGCAGAGAAGGTAACACAAGTTACAACATGGCAGCTCCCAGTGTTTTATAGACACTAAAACTTTACACTTATTTTGTCACTTTTTAAACTAATGAAACTTTAAAAAATACATCTATATGTTAGTCATGGACTAATCTTTTCTTTGAATGCATCATTCTATCTAGCATGTATTTAGTGTTTAATGTCCCTTTAAGGACCAGGGGTATTTTTACATTTCTGCAGTGTTTGTGTTTAGCTGTAATTTTCCTCTTACTCATTTACTGTACCCACACATATTATATACCGTTTTTCTCGCCATTAAATGGACTTTCTAAAGATACCATTATTTTCATCATATCTTATAATTTAATATATTTTTTTTTATAAAATATGAAGAAAAAAACACACTTTTTCTAACTTTGACCCCCAAAATCTGTTACACATCTACAACCACCAAAACATACCCATGCTAAATAGTTTCTAAATTTTATCCTGAGTTTAGAAATACCCAATGTTTAAATGTTCTTTGCTTTTTTTGCAAGTTATAGGGCAATAAATACAAATAGCACTTTGCTATTTCCAAACAACTTTTTTTTCAAGATTAGCGCTAGTTACATTGGGACACTGATATCTTTCAGGAATCCCTGAATATCCCTTGACATGTATATATATATATTTTTTTAGAAGACATCCCAAAGTATTGATCAAGGCCCATTTTGGTATATTTCATGCCACCATTTCACCGCCAAATGCGATCAAATAAAAAAAATTGTTCACTTTTTCACAATTTTTTTCACAAACTTTAGGTTTCTCACTGAAATTATTTACAAACAACTTGTGCAAGTATGGCATAAATGGTTGTAAATTCTCCTCTGGGATCCCCTTTGTTCATAAATAGCAGACATATATGGCTTTGGCATTGCTTTTTGGTAATTATAAGACCGCTAAATGCCGCTGCGCACCACACATGTATTATGCCCAGCAGTGCAGGGGTTAATTAGGGAGCTTGTAGGGAGCTTGCAGGGTTAATTTTAGCTTTAGTGTAGAGATCAGCCTCCCATCTGACACATCACACCCCCTGATCCCTCCCAAACAGTTCTCTTCCCTCCCCCACCCCACAATTGTCCCCGCCATCTTAACTATTGGCAGAAAGTCTGCCAGTACTAAAATAAAAGGTATCTATTTTTTAAGCATATTTACATATGCTGCTGTGTAGGATCCCCCAACCTCCCTGATCCCCCCCAAACAGCTCTCTAATTCTTCCCCTCTACTTTACTGGGAGCCATCTTGGGTACTGGCAGCTGTCTGCCAGTACCCAGTTTACAATAAAATAGATTATTTTTAATTTTTTCTGTAGTGTAGCTCCCCCCCCAAAGACCAACCCCCCACCCCTCCCAGATCCTTTAGATCATTTTTACATTTATTCCCTCCCCCCTTTCTACCACTTTGTAATATAACATTTTTCTGTAGTGTAGCGGTTCCCACCCGCTCCCTCCCCATGCACGCGCACCCCCGATCCCGCCCCCTCTTAATCAAGGAAGCCATTGATGGCCGCCCACCCGCCTCCCACCCACCAATGATTTTCGGCCATTGATATCCGATGGGGAAAAAATGTTATTGCAGGATAAAGACCAGTTTGTGCAAGACGTACCCTGTACGACGCGTGTCGTTAAGGGGTTAAGTATCACTTCCCTTCCCACAACCCCCAGTCATTCGACCAAAGGTAAAGGAGAGAAAGGAAGCAACACAAGGTGCAGAGGTGCCTGAGGTTTACACGACAAAAAAATCTGTCTGAAAAATACAGGACGGGCCACGTCAAGAAATAAATAAATTATCAGGTAAGCATAAATTTTGTTTTCTTTCTAATGACACAGTGAGTCCATGGATCATCAGTAATTACTATTGGGAATCAGTACCCAAGCTAGAGGACACAGATGATAAGGGAGGGACAAGATAGGGAACCTAAACAGAAGGCACCACTGCTTGAAGAACCTTTCTCCCAAAAGAAGCCTCAGCCAAGGCAAAAGTTTCAAACTTAGAACATTTTGAAAAAGTGTATAGAGAGGACCAAGTTGCAGCTTTGCAAATCTGTTCCACAGAAGCATCATTTTTGAATGCCCAGGAGGAGGAAACAGCCCTCGTGGAAGGAGCCGTGATTATTTCAGGAGGCTGCTGTCCAGCAGTTTTATAGGCCAAACGAATTATACTTCTCAGCCACAAAGAAAGAAGTAGCCGTAGCTTTCTGACACTTGCGTTTCCCATAGAAAGCAACAAACAAGGTAGAAGAGTGGCGAAAATCCTTAGTCACCTGTAAATAGTATTTCAACGCATGCACCACATCTAGGTTGTGCAGTAAACACTCTTTGTGAGAAGAAGGGTTAGGACACAGTGAAGGAACAACGATTTCTTGATTAATGTTCCTATCCGAAACCACTTTAGGATGGAAACCCAATCTAGTACGCAGAACTACCTTATCCAAATTAAAAATAAGGTAAGGGGATTCGCACTGCAACGCCGAGAGTTCAGAGACTCTACGAGCAGAGGAAATTGCAACAAGAAACAAAACTTTCCAAGATAACATCTTAATATCTAAGGAATGCATAGGCTCAAACGGAGCCTGCAGAAGAACTTTAAGAACAAGGTTAAGACTCCAGGGAGGAGTAACAGATTTGAACACAGGCCTGATTCTGACCAAGGCCTGACAGAAGGATTGCACATCTGGTTCATCGCCAGACATTTATGTAACAATATAGATATGGCAGATTTTTGACCCTTCAAAGTACTCACAGACAAACCCTTCTCCAGACCCTCCTGGAGAAAGGACAAAATTCTAGGAATCCTGACTCTACTCCACGAGAACCCCTTGGATTCACACCAGAAAAAGATATCTGCACCATATCTTATGGTAAATCTTTCTCATCACAGGCTTACGAGCCTGAATCAAGGTCTCAATGACCGATTCCGAAAACCCGCGCTTAGATAGAATTAAGCGTTCAATCTCCAAGCAGTGAGCTTCAGAGAAACGAGATTTGGATGAAGGAAGGGCCCTTGAAGTAGAAGGTACTTCCTCAGGGGAAGTCTCCAAGGTGGAAGAGAAGACATCTCCACTAGGTCTGCATACCAGATCCTGTGAGGCCACGCTGGTGCAATGAGGATCACTTATGACTTCTCCTGTTTGATTCGAGCAATGACCCTTGGAAGGAGAGCGAACGGAGGAAATAGGTATGCTAGACTGAAATTCCAAGGAACCACCAGAGCATTTATCAGTACAACCTGAGGATCCCTTGACCTCGACCCATACCTCGGGGGCTTGGCATTCTGTCGAGATGCCATGAGATCCAGCTCCGCTGTCCCCATTTGAGAATCAAGTTGGAAAACACCTCCGGGTGGAGTTCCCACTCCCCAGGTGAAAGATCTTTCTGCTCAGAAAATCTGCTTCCCAATTGTCCACTCCCGGAATGTGGATTGCAGATAGACAACAGTTGTGGGTCTCTGCCCACTGAATAATCTAGGCTACTTCTGTCATGGCCAAGGAGCTCCAAGTCCCTCCCTGATGGTTGATGTAAGCCACTGAAGTTATGTTGTCCGACTGGAACCTGATAAACCGGGTGAGACCAGGTCAGAAGAGCATTGAAGATTTCCCTCAGCTCTAGGATGTTTATGGGGAGAACTGACTCCTCCCGAGTCCATATCCCCTGAGCCTTTAGCGAGTCCCAGACTGCTCCCCATCCCAGCAGGCTGGCATCTGTGGTCACAATCACCCAGGTAGGTCTGCAGAAGCAGGTTCCCAGGGAGAGATGTTCCTGAAACAACCACCAAGGAAGAGAATCTCTTGTCTCCTGATCCAGTTGTAATCGCGGAGACAGATCTGCATAATCACTGTTCCATTGTTTGAGCATGCATAACTGCAGAGGTCTGAGATGGAACCGGGCAAACGGAATGATGTCCATGGCAGCTACCAACAGACCAATCACCTCCATACATTGGGCCACTGACGGCCGAGGAGAGGACTGAAGGACAAGACAAAAGTCGAATTTCTGACCTCTGTCAGAAATATCTTCATTAATAAGGAATCTATTATGGTTCCCAAGAACACTACCCTTGGAAACAAGGAACTCTTTCTCAAATTCACCTTCTATCCGTAAGAGAGCAGAAAAGATAACATCTCCTTGTGGGAGTTTGCTTGTTGAAAAGATGGCGCCTGAGCACAGCAATTCCCCGAATCCGGAAAACCGCCAAAGGTGCCCTCAGGACCTTTGAGAAAATCCTGGGAGCTGTGGCATGGCAGAATGGAAGAGTCACAAACTGAAAGTGTTTGTCTAGAAACGCGAACCTCAAAAACTTGTGATGATCCCTGTGGATGGGAACATGCAGGTACGCATCCTTTAAATCTACTGTTGTCATGAATTGTCCCTCTTGAACAAGGAAAGAATGGAATGAATAGTTTCCATCTTGAAGGACGGTACTCTGAGGAACTTGTTTAGACTCTTGAGATCTAAAATCGGTCTGAAAGTTCCCTCTTTTTTGGGAACCACAAACAGATTGGAGTAGAATCCCAGACCCTGTTCCTGTACTGGAATGGGAACTATTACTTCCAGAATGGAAAGGTCCCGGACACAGTGAAAGAATGTTTCTCTTTTTATCTGGTCTACAGATAATCTTGAGAGCAGAAACCTGCCCCTAGCAGAAAAGATCTTGAACTCTAGTTTGTATTCCTGGGACACGATGTCCACTGCCCAGGGATCCGGAACATCCCGAATCCAGTCCTGAGCAAAGAAAGTCTGCCCCCCACAAGATCCGCTCTCGGATCGGGGGGCACACCCTTCAGGCTGACTTTGAGTCATTAACGGGCTTCTTAGATTGCTTCCCCTTGTTTCAAGACTGATTGGACTTCCAGGAAAAATTGGACTGTTCCTGCTTGGCAAAGGGAGAGGAAGGCTTACCTTTAAAGTTTAGAAAGGAATGAAAATTACTCTGACGTCCTTTCTGTTTGTTCCTATTATCGTGAGGGAGGAAATTACCCTTTCCTCCCGTAATGTCTGAAATAATTTCAGCCAAGCCCGGCCCAAACAAGGTCTTACCCTTGTAGGGAATCGCCAAAAGCTTAGACTTAGATGATACATCCGCAGACCAGGACTTCAACCATAAAGCTCTGCGGGCCAGTAAGGCAAAGCCAGACATTTTTGCTCCCAACTTAATAACTTGTAAAGAAGCACCCGTAATAAAGGAATTGGCCAACTTTAAGGCCTTGATCCTATCCTGGATCTCTTCAAGGGGGGTATCTGTCTGAATAGAATTGGACAACGCATCAAACAAGTATGCTGCCGCACTGGTGATGCTAGCAATACATACTGCAGGTTGCCATTGTAAACCCTGGTGTACATACATCTTTTTCAGTAACCCTTCCAACTTCTTATCCATAGGATCCTTAAAAGAACAGCTATCCTCTATGGGGATAGTGATTCTCTTAGCCAAAGTTGGAATTGCCCTTTCCACCTTGGGAACCGTCTGCCAAGACTCCTTGATAGAGTCAGCTATTGGAAACATCTTCTTAAAAATTGAGGATGGAGAGAAAGGGATACCAGGTCTCTCCCATTCCCAAGCAATAATCTCTGTAGCCCGGTCTGGTACAGGAAAAACCTCCACCGCGGAAGGTACATCAAAGTATTTGTTAAGCTTACTAGACTTCTTAAGATTGACTACGACAGTTGTCTCGTAGTTGTCCAAGGTGGCCAAAACCTCCTTAAGTAAGAAATGGAGTTGTTCTAGCTTAAACCTGAAGGATACAACTTCAGCTTCAGAAGAAGGAATTACACTGTCTGAGTCTGAGATTTCACCCTCAGATGCTACCGTAGTATCTTCCTCCTCAGACTTCTGGGAGGAAACATTTGGAATAGCCACGACTGTGTCAGAAACCTTACTCACTGATTCTTTACATTTCCTCTTGCGCTTTCCCTGCAGCATGGGAAAAGCAGGCAGCGCATCAGTTACCGCAGAGGATATGTGGGTAGCAATGTCTTGCAAGGTAACTCCAACCGGAGTGTGAGAGGAAGCGCAGCACAGCGCACTGCATGTAGGGACAATAATGTTTGGGACACTTGAGGAGAAAGCTGTGGAATATCTTGAACAGGAGAACAGCATCTGCCTTATATAATGATGACTCAGAATCAAAAAGTCTATCCCTGTAATGTAATGTTCTTTCAATACATGAGGAACAAAAAGGGATTGGTGGTTCAAAATTGGAATCAAAACACAAACTACATGTAACATTTTGCAGGGCCTCTTGGTCCATCTTTACCCAAAAAACAAACCAAATTAAATAAATGTCCTTATTTAATTTTTAAAATAATTATTAAAAAACTGTTACTGTCACTTTAAATTTTAAAATGAAACTTTATATTCAACTCGCAACCGCAGAGCAGCTTCTCACTCGTAACCTCAGACAGCCTCTTCACCTCAGCACTCTTTGCTGAGGTGCCTACCTTTCCTGATGGAAAACGGAAAGAAGAGATTTCAACGATCCGGACCCAGAGCTGCTCAAACAGGCTACCAGACGACAAGTACCTTGCTAGCAGAGTCGCAACGAACCCCTCTATACCGGACCACACAGAAGGAGAAACCGGATGTGCGCAACACTATCTTGCCGCCTCAGAAAAGCCGCCCTCCTAATCGTGGGCGTGTCTAAACTGAACTCCTGGTCGCCATTAGCCTCCCTGTAGCCGTCACATAAGTAAAACATACAAAACACATTCCACCAAGTCCGGAATTAAACCGGAGCTGAGCCTCTTATAACGACTTACCTCTCAAGAACACACATAACAGCAGCAATACCATTAAATATGCTACTGCTCCTCAAGCCCCCAGTGCCAGCATAAACTGCCAACCTTATCCCATTAAGCCTAAATAGGATTGTAAATATTAAAAGCCCCATACAGATTTAACTGTAAAAGTGCCATAGTCTCCTGACCCCAGAAAATAAATGTAGGCGCTTACCTGAATTCAACACTGCCCGGCAGCAGGGCAACTCACTTGGTTTGAGAGGCAAACCTCCTCACATGGACCTGTGAAAGCAAAGAAAGACTGAATAATCTTACTCAGGCTTTCAAGACAGGGCAGCAACAACTGTTTGGGAGGCACAGTGAGGATTATTCCCCACAAGTTCTCAATTGCTTAAAAGCCACCACTGTTCTACTAAAGAGACTGAAGTGGACTACGGCTAAACCCCAGGAAAGATCAAAACCAACCTGCTCTGCTTTAAAATAAAAAAATCTTGATTGAAGAAATTTCTATCAGACACCTAAACTTTACCACCTCCTTGCAAAGCAGGCAAAGAGAATGACTGAGGGTTGTGGGAAGGGAAGTGATACTTAACAGCTATGCTGTGGTTCTCTTTGCCTCCTCCTGCTGGCCAGGAGGGATATTCCCAATGGTAATTACTAATGATCTGTGGACTCACCATGTCATTAGAAAGCAAAAACACACACACACACATAATTGTTTTTAACCTTATTTATTAAATATTTTTTCTATGTTGAAAACATTTTATTGATTTTTAAGGAATATGCATTTTGTAATCATTCACATATAGAAGAATTTATAAAAAGAAAAACTTTTCATAACCAAACGGTCAAATTCATGTCAAGTTCTGTAATTGTATCTTTTCTTCATGTCTTCTAGTTTCACAAAATGGTTGTATTATTCCACACTATGAGAAAAGGGTACAGAAAAACTCAACTCAAGAAAAAGTTATATAAAACATTATAATCATAAAGATTAGTGTAACATGTATACTTCATGATTCAACTCCCCCCCAACTCACTCCTCCTAGCCTCCAAAAACATGATCATGGCTCCCACTACTCTAAGAAGTAATCTTTAGCATTTAAAAGATCTTCTGCTAGGCTCATCATTTGTTCAATAAAAGATAAATGAGGAATCTGTCTTCCAAATTCCAATATCTTGAAATGTTTACTCTGGTGGCTGTGGATATTATAGCTATCAGTTTGTTATGTCTTTTTGAAACTCCCCTTAATGGAAAATTAAGTAATGCCTGTTAGGGTTCTAGGACTATCTCTTTTTCAAATAATTGTGCTTAGAAGTCTTGATGTCTGGGCCCAAATCCCCATTATAAACTACAATGCTACCACATATGTTTATATGTTGCTGTTTCCCCACATCCTCAGAAGCAAGAGTGTGATTCCACACCTCTCGCTTTATATAGTCTGTTAAGACATAAATAGCATCTGAAAGCTTTTATTTTTTAGATTATTATATGTGAATGAGAGACCTTGCCTTAGCATTGTTATCCAAGTTTGAACTGACCATGTCTTGCCTATTTATTCTTCCCACCTAAGCATGAGTGGAGTTTTTATGTCTTTATGAGATATATTGAACACAGGGTACAAGATAGATTGCTCCCTTAATTCTGCTATTAGTTAAACATAATGATTCAAATATTGTTTAGTTTGGAGCAGGCTCCCTTCTTATGACCTATATTACTCTTGATTTTAGCTGAAGGTAATGATATCAGTTATATTTAGCTGAATAATCTAGCTCACTATACTGTGAATATGAAAAAAAAATGCCCATTATGTATTGTATCTGAGATCCTATAAAGACCTCTGTTAGCCCATTTATGTTTAACTCTTTCATCAATGAGGGAGTTCAAAGTAATTAATGGAGTAGCCCTTGATCTTTTATGAGTTAAAAGGAATTTAGTTTGTAAGGTGTCCCAAAGATATAGGGTATGATTAATGTCAATAAAGCACTTCCCCTGTGATGGTCTATGGGTTTTGGGAATCCACAATAATTTCTAAATGTGATCAATTTCAGACATAAAAGCCTCCATATGGACCCATTGAATATTTTCAGTTTATACCAAAGTGTAGTTTGTGCCATTCTAGTAGCATAGTAATAGGATACTAGATTCGGAAGGCCCAATCCACCTCCATTTCTATGTCTTAAAGTTAAAAATGTATTTATCCTAGCCCACTTACCACATCATGAGAAATTCAAAATGTATTTTATATAATTCTAAGAGTGGGATGGTGATGGGAAAAGAGTATAAAGGTACAATATTTTAGGGAGGATGGTCATTTTTATCAGCACCATCCTTCCATAAAGGGAAATGTCATAATTATTCAGTTTAGTCCATAATTGTTTAATCGTAGAGAATAATGGTTTATAATTTGCCTGTAATAATAGATTAACATCAGTGGTTATTTGTATACCAAGATATTTGTTTCACCCATGAAAATGAAAATTTCAGCTCCAGCAGCTTCTTCTTTATTTGTGGCAAGTGGACACTCAATGCTTCACATTTGTCTTCATTAATTTTGTAACTAGAGAGAGGTCCAAACTGTTCTATAAAAGAATATAATGGTGGCAAAGATAACATAGGTTTAGTCAGAGTGAGGATGATGTCATCCAGAAATAGTGCTATTTTATACATTTTAGTCCCAACTGGTGATTCCTGAAATGCTTGGGCAGTCTCTAGTTTTGATTGCGAGGGGTTCTATGCAAAGTGCGAAACGGAGGGGAGACAGTGGGCCTCCCTGTCTTGTGCCATTCCCGATAGGTATAGTCATAAACTGGTATCCAGATAGTTTGACAAAAGCCGCTGGAGCTGATTAAACAGAGGTAATGGCCTTATGGAAGGCCCCCTTAATGCCCACTTTTTTTAAGATTACATTCATATACTCCCAATTTACTCTATTGAATGCCTTCTCCGCATCTGAGAGGAGCAGAGAAGGCAATCTATGGACTGTTGCAACATTAACAAGGTCAATAATTTTACGTATTTTATCTGGAGCTTCCCTATATTTGACAAATCCTACCTGATCTGTATGGGGTTGTCAATCTATTTGCTAAAATTTTAGTAAATAATTTTAAATCTTGATTTATGAGGAAAATTGGTTGGAACTTTTGACATGGTTTATTTTTCCCTGGTTTTGGAATTACGAATATTCATGTTAATAGCATCTCTTGTGGGATTTTATGTCCTTGTAGAAGAGAGTTAAAAATTCTTAGCTAATTGTGGAGCAAATATTTCACTTAAGCATTTATAAAAACTTCCCGAGGGGGCGTGGCTTGGATGCTGCCATGATCGGCCGCAATTAATGAAGATCCCTAAGCAATCTGACTAAGCCATCAAATATAGTTCAGAAAATATATATCAAAATGCGCCAAAGGTTATGCCACACAAACTTTTCTTAATTTAGGCGAGATCTCCCAACCGGATCTCGAAGAGATAAGGAAGAAATGTGCCACAAGAAAAGCGCTACACTCCCTGTTGAGGTGGGTGTTGCTTAAGGTGGTGTCCACGCTATATATCAACGTGTGTGAATAAAATAGTATATGATGGGGGGGTTATAAATATACAATGATAAAAGATGTAAGGGTAAAAATATTTAATTACAACTCTTAAAAACAGATTAAAAAAGTCACAATGAAAAACACAGTTAGTGGTTAGTATACAATCCACAAAAGTTAAAAATTCCAGTACAATATCAATAAAATTACATTAAGATTCCTGTTGTATATCTTATTTTAACAGCGGTTTAGCGTTGGTTAAATGTGGTATAGATAGGCTATGGTTGCAAAAATAATTGAAATAGCAAAGATATTAGTCTATTGCATGCGTGCTAATCCCAATGTGTGAATGGTGTTATTAGATAAATATGGTAGTGTATAGTAAATAAACAAGTTTATACAAAAAAGGTTCGTACAAATGAGATAACAAATATTGTATGTGCATGAAATGCCCCAAGTAAAAACTCCAAATATGATCCAATGTGCAATCCTAAAAAATATACGGCTAGATTTAGAGTTCTGCGGCCAAAGGGGTGCGTTAGCTACGCTGGCTTTTTTTCTCCCGCACCTTTTAAATACCGCTGGTATTTAGAGTTCACAGAAGGGCTGCGTTAGGCTCCAAAAAAGGGAGCGTAGAGCATATTTACCGCAACTGCAACTCTCGATACCAGCGTTGCTTACGGACGCGGCCAGCTTCAAAAACGTGCTCGTGCACGATTTCCCCATAGGAAACAATGGGGCTGTTTGAGCTGAAAAAAAACCTAACACCTGCAAAAAAGCAGCGTTCAGCTCCTAACGCAGCTACATTGTTTCCTATGGGGAAACACTTCCTAAGTCTGCACCTAACACCCTAACATGTACCCCGAGTCTAAACACCCCTAACCTTACACTTATTAACCTCTAATCTGCCGACCCCGCTATCGCTGACCCCTGCATATTATTATTAACCCCTAATCTGCCGCTCCGTACACCGCCGCAACCTACGTTATCCCTATGTACCCCTAATCTGCTGCCCCTAACACCGCCGACCCCTATATTATATTTATTAACCCCTAATATGCCGCCCCCAACGTCGCCGCTACCTACCTACACTTATTAACCCCTAATCTGCCGACCGGACCGCACCGCTACTATAATAAATGTATTAACCCCTAATCCGCCTCACTCCCGCCTCAATAACCCTATAATAAATAGTATTAACCCCTAATCTGCTCTCCCTAACATCGCCGACACCTAACTTCAAGTATTAACCCCTAATCTGCCGACCGGAGCTCGCCGCTACTCTAATAAATGTATTAACCCCTAAAGCTAAGTCTAAACCTAACACTAACACCCCCCTAAATTAAATATAATTTAAATCTAACGAAATAAATTAACTCTTATTAAATAAATTATTCCTATTTAAAGCTAAATACTTACCTGTAAAATAAACCCTAATATAGCTACAATATAAATTATAATTATATTGTAGCTATTTTAGGATTAATATTTATTTTACAGGCAACTTTGTATTTATTTTAACCAGGTACAATAGCTATTAAATAGTTATTAACTATTTAAAAGCTAAAATAGTTAAAATAATTACAAAATTACATGTAAAATAAATCCTAACCTAAGTTACAATTAAAAACTACACTATCAATAAATTAATTAAATACAATACCTACAAATAACTACAATTAAATAAACTAACTAAAGTACAAAAAATAAAAAAGAACTAAGTTACAAAAAATAAAAAAATATTTACAAACATTAGAAAAATATTACAACAATTTTAAACTAATTACACCTACTCTAAGCCCCCTAATAAAATAACAAAGACCCCCAAAATAAAAAAATGCCCTACCCTATTCTAAATTTAAAAAGTTCAAAGCTCTTTTACCTTACCAGCCCTGAAAAGGGCCATTTGCGGGGCATGCCCCAAATAATTCAGCTCTTTTGCCTGTAAAAAAAAAACATACAATACCCAATCAGATTGAGCTCGCATTCTATTGGCTGATCGGAACAGCCAATAGAATGCGAGCTCAATCTGATTGGCTGATCGGATCAGCCAATCGGATTGAACTTGAATCTGATTGGCTGATTCCATCAGCCAATCAGAATTTTTCTACCTTAATTCCGATTGGCTGATAGAATCCTATCAGCCAATCGGAATTCGACGGACGCCATCTTGGATGACGTCATTTAAAGGAACCGTCATTCGGCGAGTAGGCGTCGGTAGAAGAGGATGGATCCGCGTCGGCTGGAAGATGATGGCTCCGGAAGAAAGAAGATTGAAGATGCCGCTTCATAGAAGACTTCATCCCGATGATGGACTTCTTCAGCGCTCGCTTGGATCAAGACTTCAGCCCGATGATGGATTTCTTCAGCCGCCACTTGATAGAAGACTTCAGACGGATTATGGATCGCCAGCCCCCGCTTTGGCTTGGATGATGATTTCGGAGGCTTGGATCAAGACTTCGGAGGACGGATCGGTGAACCTGGCATGGTGAAGATAAGGTAGGAAGATCTTCAGGGGCTTAGTGTTAGGTTTATTTAAGGGGGGTTTGGGTTAGATTAGGGGTATGTGGGTGGTGGGTTGTAATGTTGGGGGGGGGTATTGTATGTTGTTTTTTTACAGGCAAAAGAGCTGAATTCTTTGGGGCATGCCCCGCAAAGGGCCCTTTTCAGGGCTGGTAAGGTAAAAGAGCTTTTCTATTTTAATTTTAGAATAGGGTAGGGCATTTTTTTATTTTGGGGGTCTTTGTTATTTTATTAGGGGGCTTAGAGTAGGTGCAATTAGTTTAAAATTGTTGTAATATTTTTCTAATGTTTGTAAATATTTTTTTATTTTTTGTAACTTAGTTCTTTTTTATTTTTTGTACTTTAGTTAGTTTATTTAATTGTATTTATTTGTAGGTATTTTATGTAATTAATTTAGTGATAGTGTAGTGTTAGGTTTAATTGTAGGTAATTGTAGGTATTTTATGTAATTAATTTACTGATAGTGTAGTGTTAGGTTTAATTGTAGGTAATTGTAGGTATTGTATTTAATTAATTTATTGATAGTGTAGTGTTAGGTTTAATTGTAACTTAGGTTAGGATTTATTTTACAGGTAATTTTGTAATTATTTTAACTAGGTAGCTATTAAATAGTTATTAACTATTTAATAGCTATTGTACCTGGTTAAAATAAATACAAAGTTGCCTGTAAAATAAATATTAATCCTAAAATAGCTACAATATAATTATTATTTATATTGTAGCTATATTAGGGTTTATTTTACAGGTAAGTATTTAGCTTTAAATAGGATTAATTTATTTAATAAGAGTTAATTTATTTCGTTAGATTTAAATTATATTTAACTTAGGGGGGTGTTAGTGTTAGGGTTAGACTTAGCTTTAGGGGTTAAAAAATTTATTAGAGTAGCGGTGAGCTCCGGTCGGCAGATTAGGGGTTAATACTTGAAGTTAGGTGTCGGCGATATTAGGGAGAGCAGATTAGGGGTTAATACTATTTATTATAGGGTTATTGAGGCGGGAGTGAGGCGGATTAGGGGTTAATACATTTATTATAGTAGCGGTGCGGTCCGGTCGGCAGATTAGGGGTTAATAATTGTAGGTAGGTAGCGGCGACGTTGGGGGCGGCATATTAGGGGTTAATAAATATAATATAGGGGTCGGCGGTGTTAGGGGCAGCAGATTAGGGGTTCATAGGGATAACGTAGGTTGCGGCGGTATACGGAGCGGCAGATTAGGGGTTAAAAAATTTTAATAGAGTGGCGGCGATGTGGGGGGACCTCGGTTTAGGGGTACATAGGTAGTTTATGGGTGTTAGTGTACTTTAGAACACAGTAGTTAAGAGCTTTATAAACCGGCGTTAGCCCATAAAGCTCTTAACTACTGACTTTTTTCTGCGGCTGGAGTTTTGTCGTTAGATTTCTAACGCTCACTTCAGCCACGACTCTAAATACCGGCGTTAGAAAGATCCCATTGACAAGATAGGATACGCAAATGGCGTAGGGGGATCTGCGGTATGGAAAAGTCGCGGCTGCAAAGTGAGCGTTAGACCCTTTCCTGACTGACTCCAAATACCAGCGGGCGATAAAAACAAGCGTTAGGAGCCTCTAACGCTGGTTTTCACGGCTACCGCCAAACTCTAAATCTAGGCCATAGTGTCCAAATTATGCGTTTTAATCCATGTCCTGAACAAATAATAGTCACAATTTACACAATGCGTGGATGGTGAAAAAAATTATAAAAATTAAAAATGCAAAATTCAAAAATTGTGTCAAAGAAACCAGGTGTACACCTAAAAAATATAAAAATATAAAAAATGTAAAAATATACTGTGGGTATTATGGTACAAAAAGGTGACTAAAAAAGCTTAATAAAAATAGTGTTGTATCCCTGATTGTTGTTCGCTTCAAATTGTGGTGGATTTCAAAATAAAATATGCGATGTATAAATAATCCCTCGGTTATCTAAGGAAAAAAAGAGAAATACATAGTGCAATAATGCCTCTAACAATGTGGATGATAAGTGTTTGGCTTACCTAGTGCTCCTGAGCCGTTATACCAGTTTCTACGTGTTTCGGTCTGTAAAGACCTTTCTCAAGACTGGTATCGGCTCCATCTACTGCTGGCCTTTTGTTAACCTAACTAGCCAATGGTGTTTTTTGAAAATTGCGCCGAAAAAAAAAAATTTTGCCAAACATTTTTTGCGCCGTTTTTACCTCTATGCCCCGTATGTTTGGCCTCTTGTTGTGCCCTGGAAGGACATTACAGGGTAATAAATCCTTGAGGTATATAATGAGATAGCCCTTGACTCCGTATCTCCCATAGTGGACTAACCGGAAGTGCGTTGCGGCTTTCATACGCACTTCCGGTCTTGCGCTGTGTGTCTGAACTGAGTTGAAATTGCGGTGAAAAAAACCAGGTGGTATTACGGACTCAGGAGCAAATGGTTTACATCCGAATGCCTGAATAGTCTAGTTGAGGAAATAACAAGTCTTTATATTCGCCTAAATTATAATTACGTGTATTGGATATCTTATTGCTTACTTAATATAATTCCTTATTACTGAATGATTGTAAAAGAGTATGAAAACATTAGTATCTGTAATGGATCTGTGAAAAATGTTAGTATTTGCCAATTATGGCAATGCCATATAAGTGGGTTATCTTGCAATAGTATTTAAAATATATTTAAAATATATTTAAAAATAAAACACAAATAAAACACAAATAGAAACAATTGAGTAAATTATTAAAGAGTTGTTGTAGGATTCACATTCTAGAAACCTTATAAGTTGTGCTTACTAAAAAATCACTTATAGGAAATTGGGCAGGTTATGCCCAACATGATAATACAAGAATCGGAAATGTGAAAGATATAAAAATATACCACAAATGGATATTGTTAAGTTATACCAGAAGTGAATATTGTTAAGTTTAAATAAAATTCAGTAGAGTATTTAATATCTCTTAATCCACTTTTTAGCCCATTTATAGATAAATAGTTGTGTGATAATTTAGGGGACTATTGAGGGTAACACAAACTTCTTCAAATACTTATCGGGACT
The DNA here is from genome assembly GCF_027579735.1 of Bombina bombina. Taxonomy (NCBI): domain Eukaryota; kingdom Metazoa; phylum Chordata; class Amphibia; order Anura; family Bombinatoridae; genus Bombina; species Bombina bombina. Next base: position 612,260,921 of record NC_069502.1, on the reverse strand, counting down.
GAGATGATGATGGTTTCTTCAGATGTCATCATAATAAATGGAATATTTCCATGCTGCTGTTAAAGCCTTTTGGAAAGGTGCAGTCTAAAAGGAAAATCCATTTTGATTCTATTCTAAGGAGTTGCTTTTCGAAGTCTCCCCCTCTCCAATTTTTTACTGGTTTATCAATTCCCATAAATTTGAAGGTTTTATTGTTTCCGTTATGTACTTCTTTGAAATGTTTATAGATTGGGAGGTCTACTTTTCCCCATTTTATCTTGAGTAGGTGCTCCCGAATCCTGTCTCTCAATTTCCTGGATGTCTGCCCTATGTACTGCAGTCCACATCCGCATTCTATCATATATATAATTCCTGTGTCATGGCACCTTATCATCTCTTTCATCTCAAAAGTTTCGTTTGTGACCTTAGATTTGAAGGTGTGTCCTTTTTTCCCATGTTTGCAGGCTTTGCATAAATGGCATGGGAAGAAGCCTTTTAACTGTTTGCCATGTACACTCATTGTCTTGTTTCTAGTAATGTTGGTGGGGATGCTAGGTGCAATCATTGTTTTAATGTTCTTTGTTTTCCGGTATATAAAATTGGGGGACTCAGTCAAATCTTTCCCAATGATGTTGTCCTCTTTGAGGAAGTGCCAATGTTTCTTAATGATTCTCTCTATTAAGAATCTATTTTCACTGTATTCAGTGATAAATGGCACACATATTTTAGTCTCTTCATCCTTATTCTTATCTTTATATTTCAACATAGATTCTCTATTCATTGTTTCCACCTCCTTCATTGTGTTGTTTATAGTTGATTCTTCGTATCCTCTGTCCAGAAATCTTTTCTTCAGAATTTCTGATTGTTCTTTCCATTTGTTTATCTCAGAACAGTTTCTTCTGATTCTCATAAACTGTCCCTTGGGGATGTTGGACTTCCATCTGTGGTGGTGGCAGCTTGTTTGATGAATGTAATTGCTGCAATCTACGTCTTTAAAATATGTTGAAGCTGATAACTTTCCTTTTTCGACGCTTACAGTGGGGAAAAAAAGTATTTAGTCAGCCACCAATTGTGCATGTTCTCCCACTTAAGAAGATGAGAGAGGCCTGTAATTTTCATCATAGGTATACCTCAACTATGAGAGACAAAATGTGGAAACAAATCCAGACAATCACATTGTCTGATTTGGAAAGAATTTATTTGCAAATTATGGTGGAAAATAAGTATTTGGTCACCTACAAACAAGCAAGATTTCTGGCTCTCACATACCTGTATCTTCTTCTTTAAGAGGCTCCTTTGTCCTCCACTCATTACCTGTATTAATGGCACCTATTTGAACTTGTTATCAGTATAAAAGACACCTGTCCACAACCTCAAACAGTCACACTCCAAACTCCACTATGGTGAAGACCAAAGAGCTGTTGAAGGACACCAGAAACAAAATTGTAGACCTGCAGCAGGCTGGGAAGACTGAATCTGCAATAGGCAAGCAGCTAGGTGTGAAGAAATCAACTGTGGGAGCAATAATTAGAAAATGGAAGACATACAAGACCACTGATAATCTCCCTCGATCTGGGGCTCCATGCAAGATCTCAACCCGTGGGGTCAAATTGATCACAAGAACGGTGAGCAAACATCCCAGAACCACACGGGGGGACCTAGTGAATGACCTGCAGAGAGCTGGACCAACGTAACAAAGGCTACCATCAGTAACACACTAAGCTGCCAGAGACTCAGATCCTGCAGTGCCAGACGTGTCCCCCTGCTTAAGCCAGTACATGTCTGGGCCAGTCTGAAGTATGCTAGAAAGCATTTGGATGATCCAGAAGCAGATTGGGAGAATGTCATATGGTCAGATGAAACCAAAGTAGAACTGTTTGGTAGAAACACAACTTGTCGTGTTTGGAGGAGAGAGAACACCATACCTACTGTGAAGCATGGGGGTGGCAACATCATGCTTTGGGGCTGTTTCTCTGCAAAGGGAACAGGACGACTGATCTGTGTACATGAAAGAATGAATGGGGCCATGTATTGTGAGATTTTGAGTGCAAACCTCCTTCCATCAGCAAGGGCATTGAAGATGAAACGTGGCTGGGTCTTTCAGCATGACAATGATCCCAAACACACCACCCGGGCAACAAAGGAGTGGCTTCGTAAGAAGCATTTCAAGGTCCTGGAGTGGCCTAGCCAGTCTCCAGATCTCAACCCCATAGAAAACCTTTGGAGGGAGTTGAAAGTCCGTGTTGCCCAGAGACAGACCCAAAACATCACTGCTCTAGAGGAGATCTGCATGCAGGAATGGGCCAACATACCAGCAACAGTGTGTGACAACCTTGTGAAGACTTACAGAAAACGTTTGACCTCTGTCATTGCCAACAAAGGATATATAACAAAGTAATGAGATGAACTTTTGATATTGACCAAATACTTATTTTCCACCCTAATTTACAAATAAATTCTTTCCAAATCAGACAATGTGATTGTCTGGATTTGTTTCCACATTTTGTCTCTCATAGTTGAGGTATACCTATGATGAAAATTACAGGCCTCTCTCATCTTCTTAAGCGGGAGAACTTGCACAATTGGTGGCTGACTAAATACTTTTTTTCCCCACTGTATATCCAAGTCTAAAAAGTGAATGCTGTGTTTACTTATCTCATAAGTAAAGTGCAGATTTATAGAGTTTTGGTTCATCACGTTTATAGTGTGTGTTAGATCTTCCGCAGGGCCTTTCCACACTATGATGATATCGTCTATGTATCTCTTGTATAGGACCAAGTCTGCGCCCGCTGGGCAGGAGTCCCAGAAAATCTTCTCCCATTTTCCCATGTATAGATTGGCATAACTGGGCGCAAACCTGGTCCCCATAGCTGTTCCGCATGTTTGATTGTAGAATTTTCCTCTGTCGTTGAAATAGTTGTGAGTAAGGATGTATAATATTCCTTCCAGTATAAACTCCCTTTGGTCTGAGCTTAAAACTCTGTCTTTGTCCAAATAATATTCTACTGCTTCTACACCTAGATTGTGTGGAATACTCGTGTAGAGAGCAGTGACGTCGCAGGTGGCTAGGATGTAATCTTCTTCCCATTTCAGTTCGTTCAGGACTTCTGTCGAGTCCTTCAGATAGGATGGGAGTTTCTGTACATATTTCTGGAGTCTCCTATCTATATATTCAGACAGGTTACAAGTAATAGATTCGATGCCTGATATAATCGGCCTTCCGGGTGGGTTCGTTAGTCTTTTGTGGATTTTCGGGAGGTAATAAAATACAGGTATTCTAGGATTCTTGATAGATATATACCTGTATTCCCGATTATTGAGCACACCCCTCCTCTTGGCTGATAAAAGCATGGAATCTAATTGTTTCTTAAACTTGTCTGTGGGGTCCGATTCAAGAACTTTGTAAGTTTGTGAGTCTCCCAAAATTCTATCCGACTCTTTGTTATAGTCTTCTTTGTTTAAAATCACAATGCCCCCACCTTTATCTGCGGGTTTCACTATGATGTTCCTATTGTTTTCCAAACTTTTAATAGTATCCATTTGAGTTTTAGTCAAATTGTGATTGAATTTCTTGAGTTGTGTGTTGTTTAATTTCTTTAAATCATCACAAACTATATTCTCAAAGGTTTCAATGTGTGGACCTTTGTGTGTGATGGGAAAAAAAGTGGATTTAGGTTTGAGGTTGGTATAGTTTGGTTTCTCCTGTATTTGATCTGTTATTGGGTGTTTATTGACTTCTGGTGTCTGATTGTAATTTTGTTTCTCTAATGCAGATTTGCAGAAAAATCTTTTAAGGGTTAATTTCCTAACTAACTGGTTAATGTGTGTATATGTCTGGAATTTATCCAAACCCCTTGATGGAGCATATGATAGCCCTAACGAGAGTACTTCAATGTCTTTTGAATTTAAACTTGTTTTGCTTAGATTGTATATACCTGTTGTTTTAGGGTTGCTTGTAGAGGGAACTGTATTGCGTATGTTTTCTTGTGTTTCTTTATAATTTTGTGTAGTCTTTTGGCTTTTCTTTTTTATCTTTGATCCTGCTTTTCTACCTCTGTGTTTGTTCTATTTTGAATGGGGGAGTCTTCCATGTCCTGTATTCTTTGTTTTCTCTTTGACTGTTTGTTTCTGTCTACTAATGACATGTTGCCCTCCCCTAAAAAATGATGTTCTTTATTTTGATTATTTGAGGTCCCTGATGTTATGTTTTTTTGTGTTATATTTTCTGGGGTAGGGTTATTGATTCCTTCCTCATGTCTTAGGTATTCAAACCTGTTGGTCATAGATATGGGGGTGTCTGACCAATCCTGTTTAGTTCTAGGATTGTATGTATTTCTAGGGGTATACCCTGCATTATTTTCATTGAAATGTACTTTAGGTCGTGTATGTCTATAATCTTGTTGATATCCATAATCCATATTTCGGTTGCCCTTATTCCTATATGAATCTCTGTCTTCATAAGATGGGAATCTTCCCCATTGTCTGTTATTATGATATCTAGGTGACCTCCCTCGGAAATTTCCATCATCTACTGTATAGTGGGATGATGTTTCCCTATAGCCGTATCTCATTTGGTTTTCATGTCTACGGTATGGATTTTGATAATATTGTGGGTATTGTCTCTGGTATAGGGGCCTGTTTGATGGGTATTGGGCTTGGTCCCAGTTACCTCTGCTTTGTTGTCTAAAGGGGCCTCTATTTTCTGCCCTAAATTGGGGTGGTTCTCTGGGATGTTGGTCCCTGGCCCATGGGTATTGTCTATCATGAGTGTACTCGACCTCTCTATGATATCCCCGTTGTTTATGTAAGTTTTGTTGGTTCTGTTGGTATGTTCCCTTGTGTTTATTGTTATAATTGTAATTTGGTGTTATTAGTGTACTATCATCTTCTATATCTGTATTGGTGTTCCCTATTTGTTGTTCACTCGTCCTATTTGATTCTTCCTTATTCTGATTTGCTATGTTTAAGTCTCTAAGTATTTTCTTTGTCTTTTTTGAAATTATATCGTCTTTTATTTTCTTGATTTTGGAGCATTATTGCTCCTGTTTAGTTTTGAATACATTTAGATCTTTGATGTGTTCCATTTTGCTCTCTTCTCTAATATTTTTATCTAAGTCTGTCAGTAGGTAACTCCTATAATCTATGATAATCTGCATTAGTGTGTGAGAAATCTCTTTTATTGCATTCTCCCATCTTGTTGAAAACTCCTGATTTTCTATATTAAATGAGCAGTTTTTTTGTACCATTAAACCTTTTGGTATGATATTAAGCTCTAAACATTTTTTTAAAAAGAAAATTTCTGCAGTATACTTAGTCTCCGATATCAATAATTTCTCTAAAGATTTAAAAGTGGCATCTATGTCTACCACTTCTCCATTAGACTGATTGTTGTAATTATTTAGAGCTTGAAATATATCAAAATTGATATCTGTCCTTAGACTGCTAATGGTGGATGTAGTTATATTACTGGTGGTGGGAGGTATCTCTTCCATTTTAGAGCTTGGAATTTACAACGTTGATTTTGATCTAATGGACTCTAATCCTCAGCTGCTTAATGATATTGGTTGGGAAGAGTGAAAAGATAGTTCAGAAAATATATATCAAAATGCGCCAAAGGTTATGCCACACAAACTTTTCTTAATTTAGGCGAGATCTCCCAACCGGATCTCGAAGAGATAAGGAAGAAATGTGCCACAAGAAAAGCGCTACACTCCCTGTTGAGGTGGGTGTTGCTTAAGGTGGTGTCCACGCTATATATCAACGTGTGTGAATAAAATAGTATATGATGGGGGGGTTATAAATATACAATGATAAAAGATGTAAGGGTAAAAATATTTAATTACAACTCTTAAAAACAGATTTAAAAAGTCACAATAAAAAACACAGTTAGTGGTTAGTATACAATCCACAAAAGTTAAAAATTCCAGTACAATATCAATAAAATTACATTAAGATTCCTGTTGTATATCTTATTTTAACAGCGGTTTAGCGTTGGTTAAATGTGGTATAGATAGGCTATGGCTGCAAAAATAATTGAAATAGCAAAGATATTAGTCTATTGCATGCGTGCTAATCCCAATGTGTGAATAGTGTTATTAGATAAATATGGTAGTGTATAGTAAATAAACAAGTTTATACAAAAAAGGTTCGTACAAATGAGATAACAAATATTGTATGTGCATGAAATGTCCCAAGTATTTATAAACCCCCCATCATATACTATTTTATTCACACACGTTGACATATAGCGTGGACACCACCTTAAGCAACACCCACCTCAACAGGGAGTGTAGTGCATTGTAATTTTAAACAAAGAAGACTATAACAAAGAGTCGGATAGAATTTTGGGAGACTCACAAACTTACAAAGTTCTTGAATCGGACTCCACAGACAAGTTTAAGAAACAATTAGATTCCATGCTTTTATCAGCCAAGAGGAGGGGTGTGCTCAATAATCGGGAATACAGGTATATATCTATCAAGAATCCTAGAATACCTGTATTTTATTACCTCCCGAAAATCCACAAAAGACTAACGAACCCACCCGGAAGGCCGATTATATCAGGCATCGAATCTATTACTTGTAACCTGTCTGAATATATAGATAGGAGACTCCAGAAATATGTACAGAAACTCCCATCCTATCTGAAGGACTCGGCAGAAGTCCTGAACATACTGAACGAACTGAAATGGGAAGAAGATTACATCCTAGCCACCTGCGACGTCACTGCTCTCTACACGAGTATTCCACACAATCTAGGTGTAGAAGCAGTAGAATATTATTTGGACAAAGACAGAGATTTAAGCTCAGACCAAAGGGAGTTTATACTGGAAGGAATATTATACATCCTTACTCACAACTATTTCAACGACAGAGGAAAATTCTACAATCAAACATGCGGAACAGCTATGGGGACCAGGTTTGCGCCCAGTTACGCCAATCTATACATGGGAAAATGGGAGAAGATTTTCTGGGACTCCTGCCCAGCGGGCGCAGACCTGGTCCTATACAAGAGATACATAGACGATATCATCATAGTGTGGAAAGGCCCTGCGGAAGATCTAACACACACTATAAACATGATGAACCAAAACTCTATAAATCTGCACTTTACTTATGAGATAAGTAAACACAACATTCACTTTTTAGACTTGGATATAAGCGTCGAAAAAGGAAAGTTATCAACTTCAACATATTTTAAAGACGTAGATTGCAGCAATTACATTCATCAAACAAGCTGCCACCACCACAGATGGAAGTCCAACATCCCCAAGGGACAGCTTATGAGAATCAGAAGAAACTGTTCTGAGATAAACAAATGGAAAGAACAATCAGAAATTCTGAAGAAAAGATTTCTGGACAGAGGATATGAAGAATCGACTATAAACAACACAAGGAAGGAGGTGGAAACAATGAATAGAGAATCTATGTTGAAATATAAAGATAAGAATAAGGATGAAGAGACTAAAATATGTGTGCCATTTATCACTGAATACAGTGAAAATAGATTCTTAATAGAGAGAATCATTAAGAAACATTGGCACTTCCTCAAAGAGGACAACATCATTGGGAAAGATTTGACTGAGTCCCCCAATTTTATATACAATAAAGAACATTAAAACAATGATTGCACCTAGCATCCCCACCAACATTACTAGAAACAAGACAATGAGTGTACACGGCAAACAGTTAAAAGGCTTCTTCCCATGCCATTTATGCAAAGCCTGCAAACATGGGAAAAAAGGACACACCTTCAAATCTAAGGTCACAAACGAAACTTTTGAGATGAAAGAGATGATAAGGTGCCATGACACAGGAATTATATATATGATAGAATGCGGATGTGGACTGCAGTACATAGGGCAGACATCCAGGAAATTGAGAGACAGGATTCAGGAGCACCTACTCAAGATAAAATGGGGAAAAGAAGACCTCCCAATCTATAAACATTTCAAAGAAGTACATAACGGAAACAATAAAACCTTCAAATTTATGGGAATTGATAAACCAGTAAAAAATTGGAGAGGGGGAGACTTCGAAAAGCAACTCCTTAGAATAGAATCAAAATGTATTTTCCTTTTAGACTGCACCTTTCCAAAAGGCTTTAACAGCAGCATGGAAATATTCCATTTATTATAATGACATCTGAAGAAACCATCATCATCTCAGTCCCGATAAGTATTTGAAGAAGTTTGTGTTACCCTCAATAGTCCCCTAAATTATCACACAACTATTTATCTATAAATGGGCTAAAAAGTGCATTAAGAGATATCAAATACTCTACTGAATTTTATTTAAACTTAACAATATTCACTTCTGGTATAACTTAACAATATCCATTTGTGGTATATTTTATATCTTTCACATTTCCCATTCTTGTATTATCATGTTGGGCATAACCTGCCCAATTTCCTATAAGTGATTTTTTAGTAAGCACAACTTATAAGGTTTCTAGAATGTGAATCCTACAACAACTCTTTAATCATTTACTCAATTGTTTCTATTTGTGTTTTATTTGTGTTTTATTTTTAAATATATTTTAAATATATTTTAAATACTATTGCAAGATAACCCACTTATATGGCATTGCCATAATTGGCAAATACTAACATTTTTCACAGATCCATTACAGATACTAATGTTTTCACACTCTTTTACAATCATTCAGTAATAAGGAATTATATTAAATAAGCAATAAGATATCCAATACACGTAATTATAATTTAGGCGAATATAAAGACTTGTTATTTCCTGAACTAGACTATTCAGGCGTTCGGATGTAAACCATTTGCTCCTGAGTCCGTAATACCACCTGGTTTTTTTCACCGCAATTTCAACTCAGTTCAGACACACAGCGCAAGACCGGAAGTGCGTATGAAAGCCGCAACGTACTTCCGGTTAGTCCACTATGGGAGATACGGAGCCAAGGGCTATCTCATTATATACCTCAAGGATTTATTACCCTGTAATGTCCTTCCAGGGCACAACAAGAGGCCAAACATATGGGGCATAGAGGTAAAAACGGCGGGAAAATGTTTTGGTGAAAAAAAAATTTCCGGCGCAATTTTCAAAAAACACCATTGGCTAGTTAGGTTAACAAAAGGCCAGCAGTAGATGGAGACGATACCAGTCTTGAGAAAGGTCTTTACAGACCAAAACGCGTAGAAACTGGTATAACGGCTCAGAAGCACTAGGTAAGCCAAACACTTATCATCCACATTGTTAGAGGCATTATTGCACTATGTATTTCTCTTTTTTTCCTTAGATAACCAAGGGATTATTTATACATCGCATATTTTATTTTGAAATCAACCACAATTTGAAGCGAACAACAATCAGGGATACAACACTATTTTTATTAAGCTTTTTTAGTCACCTTTTTGTACCATAATACCCACAGTATATTTTTACATTTTTTATATTTTTATATTTTTTAGGTGTACACCTGGTTTCTTTGACACAATTTTTGAATTTTGCATTTTTCATTTTTATAATTTTTTTCACCATCCACGCATTGTGTAAATTGTGACTATTATTTGTTCAGGACATGGATTAAAACGCATAATTTGGACACTATATTTTTTAGGATTGCACATTGGATCATATTTGGAGTTTTTACTTGGGATATTTCATGCACATACAATACTTGTTATCTCATTTGTACGAACCTTTTTTGTATAAACTTGTTTATTTACTATACACTACCATATTTATCTAATAACACCATTCACACATTGGGATTAGCACGCATGCAATAGACTAATATCTTTGCTATTTCAATTATTTTTGCAACCATAGCCAATCTATACCACATTTAACCAACGCTAAACCGCTGTTAAAATAAGATATACAACAGGAATCTTAATGTAATTTTATTGATATTGTACTGGAATTTTTAACTTTTGTGGATTGTATACTAACCACTAACTGTGTTTTTCATTGTGACTTTTTTAATCTGTTTTTAAGAGTTGTAATTAAATATTTTTACCCTTACATCTTTTATCATTGTACATTTATAACCCCCCCATCATATACTATTTTATTCACACACGTTGATATATAGCGTGGACACCACCTTAAGCAACACCCACCTCAACAGGGAGTGTAGCGCTTTTCTTGCACATTTCTTCCTTAAGCCATCAAATATCTAAGACGGTAGCTCTCATCTTATTTTATATTTGTGATACTTAGCTACTCCATAACGAGGTGGATCTGGCACACCAATAGGGCTGAGCGATATAGGCAAATTTTTTTTTTCGATTTTTAAAAAAATAAATAAAATCTTGATTGTGATTTAATCGCAATTTTCTTATAAATGACTATAACACCTTAATATATTTCTTTTTTTAAACATTTTATCTTGACTGATAATGAGCCCTGCTCCTGTGCAGGAATCCAATACAGGCATATAGCAGTAGGGGTGGGGGGCTGCTCTTTTCAGAAATGCTGTGCCTTGCTGATATCAAATACATTGTAGATGCAGTTAACCCAGCAGCTAGCTAGCAGAGGGGACTGCAGTTTTAGCCTTTTTGCAGCCATGGGGTTAACTGCATCTGCTAGGTATTTGAGCCGTTTCTCAGAGAGCAGGAGATTGTGTGGGAGGTTCCATAATGATTACATACCTTAAGTTTCAGACTGCAGACGCCCTTAAGGTGAAATATAAGTAAGTGGCTTTCCCTTCTCTTCACTCTCCTGCATGGGCTCTGCTTTTAGACTTCTATAGATTGATCGGCTGCTACTGAGATCACAAACAGAATGTGAAAGTACAGCCATTTTAGAAATGTGTGCTAAAAGGAACCACTAGATGGAGCTGGTTTGCAAGAAATCACATACAAATCAATGCAGTACAGCCACATCTGAGGATTTATTTTCTTAGCAAAAAATCGCAGCAATTAATTGCGGTTTTAAATCGCATATGCGATTAATCGTGCAGCCCTACACACCAAGTTAACTTCATATGCGCTATTGGGGACCTGAGGTAGCCTGCTGGGTGCTTAAGCAGAGGCCTTCACTTGAGCTCATAATACCCCCCGGGCCATCAGGTTTAGAGCGGCTATTGTTCTGCTGATTTACTGAGACCACGCTAGCTACACTTTATATTTTAACCATGGAGGAGGACTATCATAATCAGATACAAGTACTTCTTGCAGAGTTGAACCAACAGATGCACAGCAATTTTTTTGAGCTCATACACAGTCAGAAAATCATATGTGGTGGGAGACATCAGTACAACTAAGATGGCGGAGAGAGGGGATGTCATGCTGCATGATACGGAACCGCAAGTTAATGCAAGTATTCTCTATCCTCCAGCTGATAAACCACAGAGTTGCTTTCTACATTCTGGAGAGACATAAACAGAGCTGAATTCAACATTACCTAAAAGGGAAAAGTCGGGAATGGTGCGACCGGCCTCCTGATACATGGCGGCAATACAACAAATGCAAGGAGGGTTAGCAGTCAGACCCCTGCAGCGCGGAGAGAGCAAAGAGGTTACAGATGATACACTGGAATCCATGAGAGGCAATGCTCTGTAAGACATGGGACAATTGTTCTCTTAAACCCACTGCTGGACGGTAATTCTAGCCGATCAAATTTCCCTCTCAAGTGGCGGTCCCTATACCAAATAACCCAAACGCTACCCCTCTGTTATTATTTACAGACTCTGATCCAGTTTGTCGCCTCTGGAGTGGGTTAAGTGGAGTTTAACGCCCAGGCTTTATCAGCAACAAGATTATACACAAATTATGCAGCTGTTTTACCCTTCTCTGTTAAGCGGTCTTGAGTACACCCAATTTTATGCTCTAGATCCCACAGTTTAACTTGCATATCTTGTGTCTTAAATGTTGTGATGTATCGCACCAGTTTTTGCTTCTAATTGCCTATCCATATACATGTTTTCACTTATAGAGATTTAGGATATAATTTCCCCTCATAAGTCTTTGTAATTTTAGATAGGGAGCTACGGTGTTTTATACTAGATAAGGCAGAGCTTTATAATGTGACTCTGATATTCATCAGCAATTACTTTTTATAACTCTCCCTGATATTCTTTTGCTATAATTCTAGATATCCATATATATTCCTTGTACTTCGAACTTATAGTGTGGTGATGTCTCCTTCTATGACTCACATTACCCATAGTTACTATACTGACAACTAGAATTATTGTATATATGTACCTGTGTTACAGCTAATAATGCATCTGTAGTATGAATTTGATATAGTCAAATATATTGTACTTCCCTTGTTTCATAGTTTATTAATTGTATTATGGAATAATGCTAACTCCTCCATATGTTCTTTTGTTTATATTTGTATTTTATAATGCAATCATTATCTTTTACTGTTTAAGTACACACTGCCAGTTAATGTTCACAATTATTCTATTCTCTGCATTTTCAAGTATCAGATGCTAGAACATTTATAGATGTACTAAGGCCCAAGAGTGGCCATTTCATCAACTAACCTTCCTCTATATTATTTAATTAGTTTATTTAGGTCCAAGACTGACCATTTACGACCTAAGAGGAGCATTTGCTAAAGAAAATGAGGTTTCCTTTTTACTTTCTAAACAATGTTGTAGACTGTTAGTTCATATATAGATATCAACAGACATTTTTTATTTTGATGTTTAGTTGTAATTCTCATAATCTTAATGGTCTACAAGCAGAAGACAGGCTAACGTATATTACGATTCTACTTGGAAATTATGTTTGTCACTTTCTGTAAATTGTATTTTCAATATGTTTTGTAATCTTTGAAAACCTCAATAAAAGAATATGAACTTAAAAAAAAAAATTCCCGAATACCCATCCGGTCCTGGGGCCTTTTACATTTTAATATCTTTTATTCCTAGAAGTACTTATTGTATTGCCACTGGCATTTAATTCTGCCACTTCTTCCGGAGATAGCATAGGCAACCTACTGGGACCTAGAAATTGATCAAGTGCAATATTTTTATTTTTACCTAGATTTGAGTTAGGCAGATCGTAGAGTTTTTTTGTAATAAGCAGCAAACACATTTGCTATGTGTTGTGGGTCATTGGTCACCTTACCATCTGAGGTTTGTATTTGGGGGACTGTGGTGACTCTAGTTATATCTTTCTGCTTCTTTGCTAGCATCTTGTCAGGCTAATTTGCATGGATAACATATTGTGTATCAATTTTTATAGACTTGGCTACCTCTTTAATATTTGATCTAATTCAGTATTCTTAGATTTGAGCTTATTTAAAATTACGCGACTAGGGTTTTGTTTTATAGATTATGTTCTTAGTTTGTTCATTATGGATTGTAAAGTTTCTAATTTGTTTTTTTCTACATTAATTATGTCTGCTAGTTTCTGCTATTAAGAGGCCTATATTATAAGCCTTCAATGCTCCCCTGGAGTGTATTGGGTTATCCGTTGTCCGGTCATTTATCCTAATAAATTCTGTGATGTTGTCTCATAGTTTTTGCAGTAATAAAGGGATAGGAAAGTCAAAATTAAATTTGCACGATTCAGATAGAGCATGTAATTTTAAGACACTTTTAAATTCACTTCTATTTTCAAATGTGCTTCATTCTCTTGGTATCCCTTGTTGAAAATGAATATCCTAAGCTAATGGGAGCTAGCTGCTGATTGGTGCCTACACAAACTTGTCTCTCGTGATTGGTTAACTGGTTGTGTTCAGCTAGCTGCCAGTAGTGCAATGCTGTTCCTTCAGCAAAGGATAACAAGATAATGAAGCAAATTTGATAATAGAAGTAAATTGAAAAGTTGTTTAAAATTGTATGTTCTATCCAAATAATGAATGAAACATTTGGGGTTTCCTGTCCCTTTTAACTATCATTTAAAATGCTTGGGTTTAAAGTCCAGGCTTTTGTTTTGTTAGAATTGACAACCCCATTGATTTTCACTTCTACCTAAGCATGATCTCACCAAGGGCAATTAATGATATTGGCAGCTGTAACTAGTGGGATCAATATTTGGCTTAATAGTATGTAGTCAATTCTAGAAAATGTGTTATGTGCTGGCGAAAAGTAAGTGTAGTCACTAATTCCCCTGTTTATTATTCTCCAGCTATCAATTAAATTATGGTCCAACTAAGAAATCCTTTAAGAGATGGTGCTTGGTTTATGACCTATATGATCCTTGTTCAGTTGTTTTAGATCCATATATAGTATTATCTAGTACTAAGTTGAAGTCACCCCCTATGATCATCCTATATTTTTTCCATCGGGTTAATTGTTTGCTCAGTTGTGTGAGAAATATGAATTTGCTATCATTGGGTGCATATACTGTATGTTTCCAGTTATGGTTATATATCAACTTTTAAGTATAAGGTATCTGCCATGTTTGTCACATATTAAAAAAAAAAAAGTGCAGATTGATATAGAAGGGCACACATTATTTTGCATGAGAGATATATAAAGTAACACTCATGTAATGTATATTTAGCCTTATAAGTCCTACTAGTTCTGGAAAGTATTATGAAAAAGAGCAATAATGCCTCTCTTTTCTTAGCAATATTGCAAAGAAGACCAAGTTAACTCCATCCTAGGATGTTGGGTCATCTTCTTCAGAGGGTGGGTCCATCCAGGAAGGGTTCTTAGACCCTTGTTTAGCTTTCTTTGGTTTCCAATTTTTTGCAACTGGAATCCAGGTTATTTGGAAGGACTTTCTTTGTGGTTTGGGAGGCTGTTGAGATTCTTGAGGTTTCATCTCTATGTTTAAATGCTGTAGCATAGTTTTTCCTCCCTCTTCTGTAGATCAGGAGAAATTGTTCTTTTGGTGACTAAATATAAGTATAAAAGGGAAGTTTAATCTTTATTGTATCCTAGCATTAATAAGCGCTGTGGTTATAGGTTTAATTTCACTTTCATTTACGGAGAGTAATAGGAGCTAGATTCTTCAAAAATGGGTAGATATTGCTGCTTTTAGTATCTGCTCCTTGACATGGAAATAATGCAGTCTGACTATAATATCTCTAGCGGAAGCAAACTGAAGTCATTTAGTTAAAGCTCTATGGACTCTCTCTCTATTAAAAGAAGATACATGTCTATTTCAGGAAGGAGTTGTCAGAAGATCTTGGAAATTTTTTCTGGCAAATTTGTATATGTCTCAGGTAAATTACGTATACAAAGATTGGGTCTACGAGACCTGTTTTCCAAGTCTTCTATCTGGTCTTCTAGTTTTCTGATATATATTGAGTGCTCTTGTATATTGTTTTGTAACAGTGGGATTTCTCCAATTATATCATCAAGGTTTTCTTCAATTTTAGAGATGTGTCCTTAAATTTCCAATATGTCTTGGCTTGGATCCGTGATGGCAGATTTTAATTCCACTTGAAACAATGTTTTGATCTGTCGAAGCATTTCTTGATTCTGTGCTGATACAGAGGAATCAGTAGGACTTGAAGTAGGATTGTCACCTGATGTAAGAGTATTAGGATCTTGTGTTTTTCCACTGTGTTTCCACTGTGATCGCTATAGGCAATCTTTTACTGTTTGAGTTGTATTCTTCATATTGCTTGTTTTATGAATTTCACTTATCTGGTATCCAGAGGAAGGAGATAAAAAGTAAGTAGTACATTGTATGGTAGGTTAATAATAGTGCTGAATAAACAAATAATTAAATCTGTAATTAGTTGTCTGCTTGAAACATCTCTTTCTGCTATATTTAGTGCATTTTATATAGGATTAACATGTCCCAAAAATGCATCACAACATCTAAAGTTTAGAGTTCTGAGTGAACTAATTGTAGAAACATATAAACATATAGGAATGGATCTTGTACATAAACAGGAGGCATGGATAGCTGTTCACTTGTCTGGAGACTTTTGTTCTCTTGGTGATCTCCTTAATCGTGTCTTAACTCTCTGCACATTTTTTACACTGTATTAGTTAAGAAGTCAAAAGTTGTTGCTGGTAGAGAAAATAAATCAACTTGCATAAGGAGCAGTTGCAGTTTGTTGTTAAAGACAAATGCACTCTGGGTTTCTGCAGATATTTATTCTTTATGTCAGTGGGTATGTCCACAGTTTATATGGCCACCTATGTATAAAACCGAAATCGCAAACAGTTCAGATGTGAAAGATCATCTATGTTTAAAAGTTGTGTATTTGTCTTCTCTATGAATGATTTGTGTAGGATGGTATTAAACGCAATTGTACAACCTTAGAATCTTATGATGTACAATCAATGGTCCTAAAAAAAAGGTTCAGAGAGAAAGGCTACCCTGACTCCCTTATAGAGGAAGGTTTTTTTTTTTTTAAAAGCAAGATTAATTAAAAGAAATCCTTGTGAGTGTTACCATTAAATCTGACAACTAATTATCCATGCAAAGTTTTATTTATTACCCACAATAACTCTAACTATAGGGCTATCAAAAAGACCATCAATAAACATTGGTATCTTCTACAAAAAGACCCAATTTTAAAACAAATAATTGGGACAAGCCCTAAATGTATTTTTAAAAGGGTATTCTTTTTAAAAACCAACCATTAAACAAAAGCTGTCACCCAGTAAAGTGATGGTCACAAAACCAAATGTTTCCAATCCAAATTCATCTGGTAGACAGCAAAATTGTGCCACAGCAATGGGGTCAATTTATTAATGTGCGAGCGGACATTATACAATGTAGCGTATCATGTCCGCTGCACATCGATAAATGCCGACAGAATACGCTGTCAGCATTTATCATTGCACCAGCAGTTCTGGTGAACTGCTGGTGCAATACCGCCCCCTGCAGATTCGCAGCCACTAGCAGAGGGTGTCAATAAACCTGATCGTATTTGATCGGGTTGATTTTTGTCTGCCGCCTCAGAGCAGGCGGACAGGTTATGGAGCAGTGATCTGAAGGCTCGCCAGAAACACGGGGCATCAAGCTCCTTATGGAGCTTGATAAATATGCCCCATAATGTGTAAATATATAACACATGGGTCACAAAATGTGACATTGAATATTACAGGACTGTCATATACTATAGGCACTAAACTCACTTGTAGTTTGAGTTTTGTGGTCTATTTGCTCATATGTATATGTGGGATACAGTATTTGGGCCGCAGTACTCGAACTATAAGAACAAGATGGGGCGAACATTATAGAAATATTGTTAAGGGTAGCAAAAAACATAGCATCTCGAGACATCGTTGTATACACCATCCCCCCAAAAATTATTTTTTTGTTTTTTTTTCTCCCCTCGAACAGATACCTAATATACAGGGATCCAATAGGACAGTAAAGCTCAGACAAAGAGAAACTTATTGGATCTACAAGTTCAAATTTTTGGCCCAATCAGGTCTTAATGAAAACTTGGATATGGCAGCCTTTAATTGAATTTACTAAGATTGTGAGCTTGTTTTGAAGTAACTCTGTCATTCTCTGATGGAACAAGCAACATGGACAATCCTAAAGTAGCATAGACCTTTCAGTTTGACACCAATACACATTTATAGATTTTATAGGAGACAACCCCACAATATAATATACAAATTTTATTAAATAGACACTTAAGAATATACACCTAGATTACGAGTTTTGCGTTAGAGGCTATGCGGTGCTAACGAGCAGTTTATGTTCACCACTCACTTACAGACAGCGCTGGTATTACAGGTTTTTATAAACCCGGCGTTTACCCGCAAAAAAGTGATCGTAGAGCAAAATTTTGCTCCACATCTCACCTCAATACCAGCGCTGCTTACATTAGCGGTGAGCTGACTGAACGTGCTCGTGCACGATTTCCCCATAGGAATCAATGGGGGAGAGCCGGCTGGAAAAAAACCTAACACCTGCAAAAAAGCAGCATTTAGCTCCTAACGCAGCCCCATTGATTCCTATGGGGAAAATACATTTATGTCTACACCTAACACCCTAACATGAACCCCGAGTCTAAACACCCCTAATCTTACACTTATTAACCCCTAATCTGATGCCCCCAGCATCGCCGACACCTACATTATATTGATTAACCCCTAATCTGCCGCTCCGGACACCGCCGCCATCTACATTATACTTATGAACCCCTAATCTGCTGCCCCCGACATCGCCGACACCTACATTATATTTATTAACCCCTAATCTGCCGCCCCCAATGTCGCCGCAACCTACCTACACTTCTTAACCCCTAATCTGCCACCCCCAACGTCACCGCCACTATATTAAAGTTATTAACCCCTAAATCTAAGTCTAACCCTAACCCTTACACCCCCTAACTTAAATATAATTTAAATAAATCTAAATAAAATTACTATTATTACCTAAATAATTCCTATTTAAAACTAAATACTTACCTATAAAATAAACCCTAAGCTAGCTACAATATAACTAATAGTTACATGGGGGCCTAGTTATCAAGCAGTCAACCTCAAATACGCTGGAATTCCGCAGCGTATTTGTGGCGAGGCTGATTCGCCTTAGTTATCAAAGGCTTCAGACCGGCAAAAGTAGAATTTTGTGACGTAAACTTAGATCCGCCGGACTCCGTCCGACACAGATCGATTCTTACGTCACTCCAGATGTTCCGCACACAAGTACGGCACAATCTCACTACTTTTGCTAGTTATCAAAAAACTAGCAGGTACGCTCGGCACTTTTACGGCCCAGCGTACCTGGTTTTCAAACCGCCAGCCTGGAGGCGGCGGATCCCATAGGAATCAATGGGAGTCTGACCATAGCGAAAGTACAAGTTCGCTGCTGCCAGACATCCCATTGATTTCTATGGGAGCTGTCTACACCTAACACCCTAACATGTACCCCGAGTCTAAACACCCCTAATCTGCCCCCCCTACACCGCCGCAACTAAATAAATGTATTACCCCCTAAACCGCCGCTCCCGGAGCCCACCGCAAGCTACTCTATCCCTATTAACCCCTAAACCGCCGCTCCCGGAGCCCACCGCAACTATAATAAATGTCTTAACCCCTAAACCGCCGCTCCCGGAGCCCACCGCCACCTACATTATACCTATTAACCCCTATCCTGCCCCCCCTATACCGCCGCCCTCTGTAATAAAGTTATTAACCCCTATCCTGCCGATCCCGCACCTCGCCGCAAATAAATAAATAGTTTAACCCCTAAACCGCCGCTCCCTGAACCCGCCGCAACCTATCTTAAATTTATTAACCCCTATCCTGCCCCCCCCTACACCGTCGCCACCTATAATAAATTTATTAACCCCTATCCTGCCCCCCACTACACCGCCGCCACTGTAATAAATTTATTAACCCCTAAACCTAAGTCTAACACTAACCCTAACACCCCCCTAACTTAAATATTAATTAAATACATCTAAATCATATTTATATTATTAACTAAGTTAATCCTATTTAAAACTAAATACTTACCTTTAAAATAAACCCTAATATAGCTACAATATAAATAATAATTATATTGTAGCTATCTTAGGATTTATTTTTATTTTACAGGTACCTTTCAATTTATTTTAACTAGGTACAATAGCTATTAAATAGTTATTAACTATTTAATAGCTTACCTAGCTAAAATAAAGAGAAATTTACCTGTAAAATAAATCCTAACCTAAGTTACAATTACACCTAACACTACACTATACTTTAATAAATTATTCCTATTTAAAACTAAATACTTACCAGTAAAATAAACCCTAAGATAGCTACAATGTAATTCATAATTACATTGTAGCTATTTTAGGATTTATATTTATTTTACAGGTAACTTTGTATTTATTTTAGCTAGTTAGAATAGTTATTAAATAGTTATTAACTATTTAATAACTACCTAGCTAAAAGAAATACAAAATTACCTGTAAAATAAATCCTAACCTAAGTTACAATTAAACCTAACACTACACTATCATTAAATAAATTAAATAAACTACCTACAAATAACTACAATTAAATACAATTACATAAACTAACTAAAGTACAAAAAATAAAAAAAGCTAAGTTACAAAAAATAAAAAAAATAAGTTACAAACATTTAAAAACATATTACAACAATTTTAAGCTACTTACACCTAATCTAAGCCCCCTAATAAAATAACAAACCCCTCCAAAATAAAAAAATGCCCTACCCTATTCTACATTAAAAAAGTTCAAAGCTCTTTTACCTTACCAGCCCTTAAAAGGGCCTTTTGTGGGGGCATGCCCCAAAGTTCAGCTCTTTTGCCTGTAAAAGAAAAATACAACCCCCCCAACATTAAAACCCACCACCCACATACCCCTAATCTAACCCAAACCCCCCTTAAAATAACCTAACACTAATCCCCTGAAGATCATCCTACCTTTAGTTGTCTTCACTCAGCCGAGCCACCGATGGAACTGAAGAGGACATCCGGACCGGCAGAAGTTATCCTCCAAGGGGCGCTGAAGAAATCTTCCATCCGATGAAGTGATCCTCCAAGCGGCGCTGAAGAAATCTTCCATCCGGGCGAGGTCATCTTCCAAGAGGCGCTGAAGAAGTCTTCTATCCGGGCGAGGTCATCTTCGAAGCCGGGTCTTGAATCTTCATCCCGCCGACGCGGAACATCCTTCTTTCCCAACGAACTACCGACGAATGAAGGCTCCTTTAAGGGACGTCATCCAAGATGGCGTCCCTTCAATTCCGATTGGCTGATAGGATTCTATCAGCCAATCGGAATTAAGGTAGGAAAAATCTGATTGGCTGATGGAATCAGCCAATCAGATTCAAGTTCAATCCGATTGGCTGATCCAATCAGCCAATCAGACTGAGCTCGCATTCTATTGGCTGTTCCGATCAGCCAATAGAATGCGAGCTCAATCTGATTGGCTGATTGGATCAGCCAATCGGATTGAACTTGAATCTGATTGGCTGATTCCATCAGCCAATCAGATTTTTCCTACCTTAATTCCCCTATCCTGCTGATCCCGCACCTCGCCGCAAATAAATAAATAGTTTAACCCCTAAACCGCCGCTCCCTGAACCCGCCGCAACCTAAGGTAGGAAAAATCTGATTGGCTGATGGAATCAGCCAATCAGATTCAAGTTCAATCCGATTGGCTGATCCAATCAGCCAATCAGATTGAGCTCGCATTCTATTGGCTGATCGGAACAGCCAATAGAATGCGAGCTCAGTCTGATTGGCTGATTGGATCAGCCAATCGGATTGAACTTGAATCTGATTGGCTGATTCCATCAGCCAATCAGATTTTTCCTACCTTAGGTTGCGGCGGGTTCAGGGAGCGGCGGTTTAGGGGTTAAACTATTTATTTATTTGCGGCGAGGTGCGGGATCAGCAGGATAGGGGTTAATAACTTTATTATAGAGGGCGACGGTATAGGGGGGGCAGGATAGGGGTTACTAGGTATAATGTAGGTGGCAGCGGTGTCCGGGAGCGGCGGTTTAGGGGTTAATACATTTATAAGACTTGCGGCGGGGTCTAGGAGCGGCGGTTTAGGGGTTAATACATTTATAAGACTTGCGGCGGGGTCTAGGAGCGGCGGTTTAGGGGTTAATACATTTATAAGACTTGCGGCGGGGTCTAGGAGCGGCGGTTTAGGGATTAGTAACTTTATTTAGTTGCGGGGGGCTCCGGGGGCGCCGGTATAGGGGGTAGAACAGTGTAGTTTAGTGTGAGTGCTTAGTGACAGGCTAGCAAGAAAGCTGTCAAACAGCCGAAGAGCAGCGAGATTGGATCAGTGATAACTCTCACAGTCCGCTGCTCATCGCCCCGCGGCTTTTTGACAGCTTTTTTTGATAACTTAGGCGTATTTTTTCAGGTCCGCGGCGGCGAAGGTAGGCGAGCTTAGGCGGGCGTATTGGGCCGGCGAAGTCAGAAAAGTTGACGGCTTGATAACTACCCCCCATTGTATCTATCTTAGGGTTTTTTTTTATTTTACAGGCAAGTTTGTATTTATTTTAACTAGGTAGAATAGTTATTAAATAGTTATTAACTATTTAATAACTACCTAGTTAAAGACAAATTTACCTGTAAAATAAAACCTAACCTAAGTTACAATTACACCTAACACTACACTATAATTAAATTTATTCCCTAAATTAAATACAATTAAATACAAATAAATAAAATTATCTAAAGTACAAAAACAAACAAACACTAAATTACATAAAATAATAAACAAATTATAAGATTTATAAACTAAATACACCTAATCTAATCCCCCTAACAAAATAAAAAGCCCCCCCAAAATAAAAAAAGCCCTACCCTACACTAAATTACAAATAGCCCTTAAAAGGGCCTTTTGTGGGGCATTGCCCCAAAGTAATCAGCTCTTTTACCTGTAAAAAAAGTACAAATCCCCCCCCCCAACATTAAAACCCACCACCCACACATGCAACCCTATTCTAAAACCCACCCAATACCCCCTTAAAAAACCCTAACACTAATCCCTTGAAGATCACATTACCGGGAGAAGTCTTCACCCAACTGGGCCGAAGTCCTCAACGAAGCCGGGAGAAGTCTTCATCCATGCCGGGCGAAGTGGTCCTCCAGACGGGAAGAAGTCTTCATCCAGATGGCATCTTCTATCTTCATCCATCCGGCGCGGAGCGGGTCCATCTTCAAGACATCCGGCGCGGAGCATCCTTTTCCATCGAAGTCTTCTTACTAAATGACGGTTCATTTAAGTGACGTCATCCAAGATGGCGTCCCTTCAATTCCGATTGGCTGATAGAATTCTATCTGCCAATAGGAATTAAGGTAGAAAAAATCCTATTGGCTGATGCAATCAGCCAATAGGATTGAGCTGGCATTCTATTGGCTGATTGGAACAGCCAATAGAATGCCAGCTCAATCCTATTGGCTGATTGGATCAGCCAATAGGATTGAAGTTCAATCCTATGGGCTGATTGCATCAGCCAATAGGATTTATTCTACCTTAATTCCGATTGGCTGATAGAATTCTAAAAGCCAATCGGAATTGAAGGGACGCCATCTTGGATAACGTCACTTGAAGGAACCGTCATTTAGTAAGAAGACTTCGATGGAAGAGGATGCTCCGCGCCGGATGTCTTGAAGATGGACCTGCTCCGCGCCGGATGGATGAAGATAGAAAAAAAAAAAAGCATACTCGGCTCAGTAGCAAAGATATCAAGAGAACAAAGCAAATTTGATAATAGAAGTAAAATGGAAAGTTGTTTAAAATTGTATGCTCTATCTCAGGGGTTTTTAAGTCTGTCTTCAGGCCTACCTAATGGGCCTGATTTCCAGGTTTACTAATATGCTGATTATTTCTCCTGTGCTCCAGTTCAGATATCCCTAAAATTTGGCCGTTAGGGAGGTCTGAGGACAGATTTAAAAACCCCTGCTCTTTCCATTTCATGTCCCTTTTAAAAGGGACAGACTATTCCAAGATATTTAATTGTTTAAAAAGATGGATAACACTTTTACTAACTATTCTCCAGCTTTACTAACATTGTTATATTAATATACTTTACAACCTTTAAACCTCTAAATTTCTGCCTGTTTTTAAGCCCCTGTAGGCTGCCTTTATCTCAGATCATTTTTATCAGCAAGACACTGCTTGTTCAGGTGTGCCACAGATAATTGTGCTCACTCCCGTGGAGTTATTCATGAGTCAGCACTAATTAGCAAACATGCAAGTCTGTAAATAGCACTGAGATAAGGAGGCAGTCGGCAGAGGCTCAGATACAAGGTGATCACAGTGGTAAAAAGTATATTACTTTATAGTGTTGGTTGTGCAAAACTGGGGAATGGGTAATAAAGGGATTATCTTTTTAAACAATAAGAATTTTGGAGTAGACTGTACCTTTAAGTGACCACTCCAAGAAGATACTGTATATTAATGTAGAATCATTACACAATAGAAGTGAATCTACATCTATACTTCAAGTCTAGTTGAACCTTGAACATCCCATCAGAAGATGACTGGCAAATTATGGAACAGTAAACATATCTAACCTACACTGTCGTTAAAAAAAACAAACGGCTAAACATTTGGCATGGGCAAAACAATACCAGAATATCACAGTGGACGACTGGGAAAAGGTCATCATTACTGACTAAGACAAATTTCAAATTTTTGGTTGTAATTGTAGAGTTCATGTGAGGAGAAAGCAACATAAGAAGCTAACACCACGGTATGTAAAGCCTACAACTAAATATGGTGCAAGAAACTTTCAGGTGTGTGGATGCATTGCCTATTCTGGAGTTGGTGTTTTGCACAAAATAATCTACAAGTTGACCGAAGATAAGTACCACCATTTGATCCCTTCTGGCCTAAAGAAAGAAGATTCACTTTCCATCAAGACAACAATCCTAAACACACACTGAAGTTGTGCCAGGTGTATCTGCAATCCAAGACAAGGAGGGAGTGCTAATTTGCATGTTTGTGTGTAATGAAATCCAATAAATGCATAATAACATATCAAATTTTGTTGTTTTTATTTTTACACACATGCTATGCGACTCACAGTGCACATGCATGAGATATTGTGAAGGCTTGTGCCAGTTGTATTATGGAAATGAGCAAAGGATTTAGTATGGTTTATTGTTTCAAGTCTCACCATTAACACCCAAGGAGATGGAATCCTTGCTTTGCTGGGGCTTATATAAAAGTATTAGCGTGTTGCACAATGCTTGTCCTGTGTGACTCTAACAGATACTCTACATTTCTAATATAATAATATGTTTGCATGGGTTTTTGTTTTACTTGATAGGCGTATTTAGCTTATCAGGACATGGAAATCACATATCCTTTCAATAACAGTTTATATATTATATATTATAGGCCATACTATTTATACATTTGTTTCAGTATACAAATATAACTTATTCCATGATGTTTAGCAATGATTGTAACACACTTATCCCCAGTGACTAAGGAAACATTCCAGACAATAATACATTTTCCTTTAATTTATGTTGTATCAGAATAAAATGGCTCAAAATCATGTCTAATTTGATGCCTATTCAATAAATATCAATCACCACATATCATAGCATAGATACCTGTGCAATCCCCCCCCCCCCCCCATGTGTCCAAATATCCAATCAACTTGCAAACTGTTGCAGGTAAGCATTCTTATTATTATGGTGACTTGCAATTATGTAAACATCCAATTGCAACAGACATATGCTCTATATAAGAACTCAATTTACATTGCTCTCTCTTCTATCTCCCCAGGGGCCCAATGATCTAAACTTTGCCAAATCACACGTGCAATTATCTATACAAGGGGCAGTCATTGTGAGTGGCAAGAATTCTCCTACTGAAAGTAGTGAGCAGGGGACACACTTTTATTTTTGTATGCATGTGTTTTTTTACTAGGGTTATAAGTATTTTGAGTGTTTTGAGAAAAGCTTGCCACTTTTTAGTTTGCAAGAAAAAACTGAGATCTGTAGAGCGAAAATCTTTAGAGAATTATACTGGGATTAGAGAGACAATTTCATATATGCCCATGTTCAGCCCATTTTATGAAAAAACAACAATTGTATTTTGTACTTATAAGTATAAATTTCTGAGTGTTTTTTGCACATCCAGTGCACTAACATTACATTTTACACCGTGCATATGTAATAATATTTATTAGTGTTGTGATGAGAGTGTGAGCTGAGACAAATATTGGGCCTTGTGAATTATGTGGGCAGGTTCCTTCCAGATTTATCCACAATACTACACCCTATTACAGAGTTGTTAAAGAAAGATGTCACTTGGGTCTGGGGACCTTCACAGGAAGAAACTTTTGTGCAGGTCAAGTCCCTGCTGGGGTCTGCCCCAGTGTTGGGGTTCTACGACCCTTCTAAAAAGACTGTGGTCAGTGCTGATGAGAGCAGTTATGGGTTAGGGGCCGCCCTCCTGCAATTGAATGAGAACAAACTACAGCCCATTGCCTACTGTTCCCGTACACTGACGGCTGCTGAGTTGAAATACGCCCAAATTGAGAAAGAGTGCCTGGCTGCAGTTTGGGCCTGTGAGCGCTTCCAGCGTTACCTAATAGGTTTAGAGAAATTTAGTCTGGAGACTGACCATAAACCGCTAGTCCCTCTAATCAACTCCTATGATATTGACAAAACACCCCTAAGATGCCAGAGACTTCTGATGAGGCTGCTCAGGTTCAACGTTCAGGCAGTGCATGTGCCGGGGAAACAACTGGTAGTGGCAGATACACTTTCCAGGCTCCCGCTGGCTGCTGCTGAAGAATCTTCAATGGAATCAGACGTGAAAGTGTATGTAGATTCAGTTCTGGCATCCAAATCCATTTTGTCAGGGAAGCTAGAGCAAATAAGAAAGGAGACATATTTAGATACTGATCTTCAAGAAGTTATTAAGTACATAAAAGAAGGTTGGCCCGAGAGCCGGCAGCCTGGATGTCTTCAAGTACTTACCAGTCAGAAAGGTCGCAGCTCACGGAGCTGGATGGGTTGGTGCTGTTCCAGGACCGCATTGTTATTCTTGTCAGCATGCGGCAGGAGATGTTAAGCAGGATTCATGATGGCCACTTGGGCATTATAAAGTGCAGAGAAAGGGCAGCTACGGCATTATGGTGGCCTGGGATCAGTTCCAACATTGCAAGCCATGTGTCAAAATGTGCCTTTTGCCGGGAACGCCGGCCTACTCAGAGAAGGGAGCCCTTGATTTCCACTCCGCTGCCTGCAGGCCCATGGCAGAAAATAGCTGCTGATTTGTGAGAACTGCACGGGAAAAAGTACCTAGTCGTGATTGACTACTATTCCAGGTATTTGGAGATTGCACCCTTGAATGAAATCACAAGTCAAGCTGGTATCACTCGTCTTAAGAGCATGTTCGCCCGGTGGGGCATACCAATGGAGTTGGTCAGTGATAACGGAATGCAGTTTGCTTCCACAGAGTTAATTTCTTTCAGCAGAGAATATGATTTTGTCCATACTATGTCGAGACCGCACTACCTGCAGGCTAATGGAATGGCTGAAAGGGCAGTTCAAACAACAAAGTTCATTTTGAAGCAATCTGAGCCATACCTAGCGCTCTTTTTCCTATAGGGAGACCCCCATTCAAGCCACGGGTTTTAGCCCTGCACAGCTGATGCTAGGACGCCAGATTCACACCACTTTACCCTCTGTGGGTGTCTTCCAGCTATCTAGCTATGCTCCTCAGGACGAGGTCCTTAGGAGGGATGAAGAGGCTTAAAGGGGCTATCGATTCTTCTACAACAGGAAACACTCTGGCCTAGATTTGGAGTTTTGTCGGTAACGACCCGAAAAACTAACGCCGGCTTTTTTCTGGCTGCACCATAAAAATAACTCTGGTATTGAGAGTCCACATAAAGGCTGCGTTAGGCTCCAAAAAAGGAGCGTAGAGCATTTTTAACGCAGCTTCAACTCTCGATACCAGAGTTGCTTACGGACGCGGCCAGCCTCAAAAACGTGCTCGTGCACGATTCCCCCATAGGAAACAATGGGGCTGTTTGAGCTGAAAAAAAAACAAACACCTGCAAAAAAGCTGCGTTCAGCTCCTAACGCAGCCCCATTGTTTGCTATGCGGTAACCCTTCCTATGTCTGCACTTAACACTCTAACATGTACCCCGAGTCTAAACACCCCTAACCTTACACTTATTAACCCCTAATCTGCCGCCCCCGCTATCGCTGACCCCTGCATATTATTATTAACCCCTAATCTGCCGCTCCGTAAACCGCCGCTACTTACATTATCCCTATGTACCCCTAATCTGCTGCCCTAACATCGCCGACCCCTATATTATATTTATTGACCCCTAATCTGCCCCCCACAACGTCGCCTCCACCTGCCTACACTTATTAACCCCTAATCTGCCGACCGGACCTGAGCGCTACTATAATAAAGTTATTAACCCCTAATCCGCCTCACTAACCCTATCATAAATAGTATTAACCCCTAATCTGCCCTCCCTAACATCGCCGACACCTAACTTCAAACATTAACCCCTAATCTGCCGACTGGAGCTCACCGCTATTCTAATAAATGTATTAACCCCTAAAGCTAAGTCTAACCCTAACACTAACACCCCCCGAAGTTAAATATAATTTAAATCTAACGAAATTAATTAACTCTTATTAAATAAATTATTCCTATTTAAAGCTAAATACTTACCTGTAAAATAAATCCTAATATAGCTACAATATAAATTATAATTATATTATAGCTATTTTAGGATTAATATTTATTTTACAGGTAACTTTGTATTTATTTTAACCATGAACAATAGCTATTAAATAGTTAAGAACTATTTAATAGCTAAAATAGTTAAAATAATTACAAATTTACCTGTAAAAGAAATCCTAACCTAAGTTACAAATAAACCTAACACTAGACTATCAATAAATTAATTAAATAAACTACCTACAATTAACCTAACACTACACTATCAATAAATTAATTAAATACAATTGCTACAAATAAATACAATTAAATAAACTAGCTAAAGTACAAAAAATAAAAAAGAACTAAGTTACAAAAAATAAAAAAATATTTACAAACATAAGAAAAATTTTACAACAATTTTAAACTAATTACACCTACTCTAAGCCCCCTAATAAAATAACAAAGCCCCCCAAAATAAAAAAATGCCCTACCCTATTCTAAATTACTAAAGTTCAAAGCTCTTTTACCTTACCAGCCCTGAACAGGGCCCTTTGCGGGGCATGCCCCAAGAAATACAGCTCTTTTGCCTGTAAAAAAACATACAATACCCAAGCCCCCCAACATTACAACCCACCACCCACATACCCCTAATCTAACCCAAACGCCCCTTAAATAAACCAAACACTAAGCCCCTGAAGATCATCCTACCTTGTCTTCACCTCACCGGGTATCATACCGATCCGTCCAGAAGAGCTCCTCCGATGTCCTGATCCAAGCCCAAGCGGGGGGCTGAAGAGGTCCATGATCCGGCTGAAGTCTTCATCCAAGCGGGGCAGAAGAGGTCTTCCATCCGATTGAAGTCTTCATCCAAGCGGCATCCATCCGTAGCGAAGCGGCAGCATCCTGAAGACCTCCACCGCGGAACATCCATCCTGGCCGACGACTGAGCGACGAATGACGGTTCCTTTAAATGACGTCATCCAAGATGGCGTCCCTCGAATTCCGATTGGCTGATAGGATTCTATCAGCCAATCGGAATTAAGGTAGGAATATTCTGATTGGCTGATGGAATCAGCCAATCAGAATCAAGTTCAATCCGATTGGCTGATCCGATCAGCCAATCAGATTGAGCTTGCATTCTATTGGCTGATTAGGGGTTAAAAAAATTTTTTTCGAGTGTCGGCGATGTGGGGGGACCTCGGTTTAGGGGTACATAGGTAGTTTATGGGTGTTAGTGTACTTTAGAGCACAGTAGTTAAGAGCTTTATAAACCGGCGTTAGCCCAGAAAGCTCTTAACTACTGACTTTTTTCCTGCGGCTGGAGTTTTGTCGTTAGATGTCTAACGCTCACTTCAGACACAACTCTAAATACCGGAGTTATAAAAATCCCATTGAAAATATAGGATACGCAATTGACGTAAGGGGATCTGCGGTATGGAAAAGTCGCGGCTGGAAAGTGAGCGTTAGACCCTATTTTGAGTGACTCCAAATACCGGCGGTAGCCTAAAACCAGCGTTAGGAGCCTCTAACGCTGGTTTTCACGGCTACCGCCAAACTCCAAATCTAGGCCTCTGTGAGGCCCTTGCAGGAGCTGAATGTGGGGCAGCGTTAAACTGGATGATGAGAAGAAATGGAAGACGCCTGCTATGATAATTGGACGCTCTCCAGAATCCAGGTCTGATGTAGTCCTTACTGAGGGAGGGACAGTCACACGTCGGAATCGAAAACATCTTCAGCCAGTACCTGAGAGTTTGGAACTGGATGCCTCAGTACCACCGCCGGTGGGATCCCCTGTTTTAAGAGGGGTGCCTTCCCCTCAGCAAGATCACAGCGGGGATACTTCTTTGCTTCCAGCAGACTCTCAATCACCTTCTTCTGTATCAGAGGGCAGTTTGTGTAAAATGACATCAAGTGGAAGAGTGGTGAAACTTCCCGCCCGATATCGGGATTAGCTTTAGTTAGCAGCAGTGACCGGAAGTATGGGCAGAATAATTCCATGGTCACTGTGGACTAGGGTAGTCTACCCCGATGTTCAAGTCAGGATTGTATTTCATGTTGTTTATATATATATATATATATATATATATATATATATTCTCTTTAACTTGTTCTTTGCTGTATACCTTGTTATTTGATGTATTCAGAAAAAAATGTATGCTTTATCCTTTGAAAAGGGGGAAGATGGGATGAGAGTGGGAGGTGGCGTCACCGGATGGGGGCGTGGCCTGGGGCCGTTAGTGTGTGTGTCGCAGTTGGCTAAGTAAGATGTATTTTACCAGATGTATACTTCTTGGCTCGCAAAAAAATAGCATTGTACCTTTTATACTGTGTCCTGCATCTTATAACAAGTGTGTAACTTGCATATTATGTTTTTGATAAAATAGGATTTTTGGGGAAGAATTTTGTTATGACTTTTGATGAACCTTAAGAATACTCGGCTAGATTACGAGCTGTGCGTTAGGCTGAAAAAGCAGCGTTAACAGGTCCTAACGTTGCTTTTTCACTACCGCTGGTATTATGAGTCTTGCAGGTTTAGGGGCACCGCACACGTCTTTGGCCTTACCGCAAAACGACTTATGTAAACTTCATAAAGTCTTTTTTCTATGGGACTTCCATAGCGCTACTATTACGAGTCTGTCCTGGGAGGCCAAAAAGTGAGCGGTACACCCTCTACCTCCAAGATCCCTAACGCATTTGAAAGTCAGTAGTTAAGAGTTTTATGATACAACGCCGTAGCATAAAAATCATAACTAAAGTGCTAAAAAGTACACTAACACTATGTCTGGAGCGGTAGATTAGGGGTTAGTAAATATAATGTAGGTGGCGACGATGTCGGGGGTGGCAGATTAGGGGTTAATAAGTGTAAGATTAGGGGTGTTTAGACTCAGGGTTCATGTTAGGGTGTTAGGTGTAAACATAATTTTAGTTTCCCCAAAGGAATCAATGGGGCTGCGTTACTGAGTTTTACGCTGCTTTTTGGCAGGTGTTAGACTTTTTCTCAGCCTGCTCTCCCCGTTGATTCCTATGGGGAAATCGTACACGAGCACGTACAACCAGCTCACCGCTGACTTAAGCAGCGCTGGTATTGGAGTGCGGTAAGGAGCAAAATTTGGCTCTACGCTCACTTCTTGCCTTTTAACGCCTGGTTTGTAAAAACCTGTAATACAAGCGCTGCAGGTAAGTGAGCGGTGAGAAAAAACTGCTTGTTAGCACCGCATAGCTTCTAACGCAAAACTCGTAATCTGGCCAACTGTTTTTTCCTGTGTATTTTTGTGTGAATAGTTCAATTATTTGTTTTGTAAGATTTTTAAAATACAAATTTTATTGTGCACTTATGTAATGTATGTATTTCCTCCCATATGAAAATGCTGTATAGGCCCCTTAGGGAGACACCCTGTTTTCAGGGTAAAAAGTGGCTTTAGATTATTCCACCAGGGAAATAGAAGTACTGGTGAGCATTTATAAATAATCTTGCCAGCCAAAAGACCTTTAGATCATTGGGCCCCAGGTATGTACTGACTACAGAATCATACAACATTCAACTTGTGTCTGTCTCTCTGTCTGCTTCAATTCAATGGGGCCAATTTAAAAATGTGCCAGCGGACATGATTCTCTGTAGCAGATCATGTCCGCCGCACATCGATAAATGCAGACAGCATATGCTGTCGGCATTTATCATTGCACAAGCATTTCTCATGAAATGCTTGTGCAATGCTGCCCCCTGCACATTTTCAGCCAATCAACCTGATCGTATCCGATCAAGCTGATTGCTGTCCACCACCTCAGAGGTGGCAGAAAAGTTAAAGAGCAGCAGTCTTAAGACCGCTGCTTCTTAACTCCTGTTTCCGGCAAGCCTGAAGGCTTGCGCGGTAACAGCTGCATTCAGGCCTTGATAAATCGGCCCCAATGTATGTATCTCTATCCATACAGCATTCAGCCTGTCTATGTCTGTCTGAAGCAATCCAAATTAATTGCTTTATTCTTTTAAAATCTTAGGGCCAGATTATAAATTGAGCAGTAAACTGTTTTCACTCCCGCGTAAAAAGCCAAACTTAGAATATCGCGCCTGCGATAATGTATCCCCTCAAAGAAGTCAATTGAGCAAAAAAAAAAAAAGTGGAAAAAACCCTAACACCCTACTCATGCACAAACACAATTGTATATTCTCAATATCTGATGGTATTTTGGTACAATATATATCCATACACACATACATGATTATATATAGTTATAGATATATACAGACATATATAGGAATATCTATTTATAAATGCATAGAATGTATTCTGTTATGTGCAGAACATTGGAATGTGAGATATTTACAGTAAATACGCAGTATAACACTTTATTAAAAATTAATTTAGCAAATGGCTCCAATTCACACACACACACACACATACATATATTACATATATATAACACACAGAGAAAACCCTGCACTCACTAGCATTCTCTCAGCTAAGATTAAAGGCAAAAATGGAAAGGTTAGTTAACGCATCTATAGAGAGAGGAAGGGAGACAGGCCAATATATTTTATTTAATTTTTAAAAACTCTACCTCGAGCAATTAATTTAGCTCAGGTGAAAGAAAACCTTATATGAAGAAAAATGAGGTGCAGACCCTTAAAATAATTCTAAAGGCACAGTATAAAGATAGGAGGGTAGTCACCAGGAATCAGGTTACTACCAAAAAAGACAGGGATTTCAGCACAACCTTTTTAAATGCTAAGCAATTGCAAAGCACCACAAATTGCGGTATATATTATTTCTCAAATCACTCACCCACACTAAAGGCAAAGAATACTTACTACTCATAGAAAGACACATTGAACCAAATAAAATAGTACACAGAGGGAGTAGCGCTTGAAACAGACATAGATGTCAAATTTATTGAAATGTATATTAGCTACTATTGCTGGAACAAATATTATATATGCTAAAAGTATCAACTGAAACACCTCCACTAGAGGATGGTTACGTTCTAAACGTAAAATCAGCCATCATAGTGACCCATGAGGATCTATGTCAGTTAAACAGTACTATATAAATGCCTAAGACAGTATAAAATACCTATATAATGACTACCTTGCTAAATCATTAAAAAAGAAAATTACAGCTAGACTCCTAGTATTGTGCACAATACACTGATCTACAATCAGCAACGTATATTTAATCATACACCGGACCCAATGGTCTATATAAGACAAAATTGACTATAGGGATGAATACAACTCCAATTTCAGCGGGCACCACCAAATAAGTAAAAGGTATCCAGTGTCATGAAATATAGGTATCTGGATCTATGTATAACAACTCCAAAACGAGTCTAAAGTGTCTTTTACAACGTAGGTTATCAATAGTACATGTTATCATAAGCATGAATGGTATTAATATCTAGAGAATGCAGCTGCATAAACAACAAATGAAGTGCTCGGTTGAAAATGTGTTTTAAAACACCAACAGAAAGTCCTCAGTACTTCCGTATTTTCGAGTGCCACGGATCAAAGTATTACTGTAATTACACTCAAATGTCCAAAGTTGAAAATTGGAGCAATAAAGTAATTAGTACCAACTTTATATACAACCGTTACTAGCAGCGATCTTCCTTCTTAGTGCCGGATTTAGGCCTCATTGATTTAAGAAGAGGGAATCCTTGCATCCATAAAGAGAGCCAGCATCTCAATTTTACCAGCAAACAGGCATAGTAAGAAAAACACCAAAGCGGTCTGTAAAGCAAGCACGTCCACCTCCACTCGGTACGTCACTGCCGACGCGCGCTTCCCCCCCCCATGTGACCTCAGGATCATAGGGGTTTCCTCTGGCCAAATGGGACAAGCCCAGGTACTACGTCAAGGTCCTTTCCAAAAACCTGGGACCCTAAAACTGCCACACAATGCAAGCTCTCAATCCAAACAAACTGGGAACAAGTGAAGGGTGCACAGACTTATGTAATCACCCCAGTCATATACAAAACACGGAAGGGGACTGCACTCTTAGAATGGACCCGGTACAAATCCCATGACCCTGCAACATGCTCAGCCCTGGGTGCTCAGTGGCACTCACAAGAAGCTGTGCTGTCCCCAGAGTCAAAGGCAGTTAACCCCAGACAGGTCTGGGTGCAAGAACCATAGGGGAAATTACAGAACAAATTAACACAACACGCAGAGAAAACCCTGCACTCACTAGCAAAAATGGAAAGGTTAGTTACCGCATCTGGCCAAATGGGACAAGCCCAGGTACCACGTCAAGGTCCTTTCCAAAAACCTGGGACCCTAAAACAGCCACACAATGCAAGCTCTAAAATCCAAACAAACTGGGAACAAGTGAAGGGTGCACAGGCTTATGTAATCACCCCAGTCATATACAAAACACAGAAGGGGTCTGCACTCCTAGACCGGACCGGGTACACATCCCATGACCCTGCAACATGCTCAGCCCTGGGTGCTCAGTGGCACTCACAAGAAGCTGTGCTGTCCCCCGAGTCACAGGCAGTTAACCCCAGACAGGTCTGGGTGCAAGGACCATAGGGGAAATTACAAAACAACCTTTCCATTTTTGCTTTTAATCTTAGCTGAGAGCTTGCTAGTGAGTGCAGGGTTTTCTCTGTGTGTTGTATTAATTTGTTTTGTAATTTCCCCTATGGTTCTTGCACCCAGACCTGTCTGGGGTTAACTGCCTGTGAATCTGGGGACAGCACATCTTCTTGTGAGTGCCACTGAGCACCCAGGGCTGAGCATGTTGCAGGGTCATGGGATGTGTACATATATATATGTGTTTGTTAAAATGTGTATATATGTCTGTAAATATATATATATATATATATATATATATATATATATATATATATATATATATATACACACACATAAACATATATATATCAGAAATAGAGAGTGAAACAGCGCTATATGAAGATAAACTGGGAAAGTGTACCAATATGTATATTTCACAGATTCTGTGTGGTGATATAGTTTATTATAGGTGTACAAAGAATAGATGCCACAGTATGATAATACAATCTATATATCTAGATGTAGTCTGGTAATGGATCTGGATTCTGCCAGATCCCTACACCTCCACTGAATACATATAATAAGTGCGACTGGTATCTGACAGCAGGTGAATATAACTACTTAACCCCTTAAGGACCAGCGACGTACCCTGTATGTCGCTGGTCTTTTTTTGAGACTTGATTGTTTTATAGCGTGGTCTTGCCACCAGCATTGAGACTGCTCTATTCCCCAAAGCCTGCTGGAGGGATGGAATTAATAGCGTGTTCTTGCTAGACTTGTGCTATTATGTCCTGAAAAAACCCTTAACGACCAGTGACATACAGGGTACATTGTGGTCATTAAGGGGTTAAATAGGCAGTCCTTAGGAGAGAGTGTCTATTAGGTATCCTTAGGTTCAGTTCCAAACAATCTCCACGAAGTGCAGCTCAGTCCAAGCAAAAAAAGATTCACCTCTTCAGGAGATGTTCCTCCCAGGTATTCTATGGAAAAGAGAAAAGACAAGTGCACAGGGGGGTGCACCTAGTGCAATAAATGACAAACTGGGTGACTTCAAAATAAAAAGATGTACAGCACACTCACGTGATTCCACCTCAAACGTATGAGGTATGTTAACGACACTTGTAATCTAATAGCAGATGCTCCACCTCCGGGAAATCTCCTACCTGGATCAGACTGCTCCTTGGGACACACTCAGACTGTACAGCTCATCAGAAGTCCTATATCTTTATTAAAAGAGGGTCAGGGTCAGGAACTACTACATACAAAGGAGTTTATTCAGACATGTATTTATATACAAGTGTCAGTAAAAGGTTCACAAAGTAGCAGGTCCCAAAGACCATAAAATATAAAACCACATAAAAACGTTCAGAAATATATAAAAAACAAAAAATGTTTACAAAAACTTGCTATTTAGCTGTACTTTAGCCTGTTTATGGATTGCACATTGTTCCCTATACAGGAGAATGCTACAGAAAACAAAAAAGAAAGGGGCGCCTCATAGCGTTGCCAAGTCTTCAATTCAATCCTGGTAATGTGAAATAAACATTACACTCACATTTATAGATGGCACTTGTTAGTTAAAAGTGCATGCAGGCAGGCTGACACTTTCATTGGTCAGCTTGCTGTTCGAAGTGGTGTCGATCTCGACTGGCAATCTCTGGATGTCGGCTCCTGATGACGTGTCTAATGTTTACTGGATACTGGCTCCTAACAGTACTTTGTATATTGTGATTGCAGGATTGAAGGGAGAAGGATAAGAAATGTCTCCCTATAAACAAATTAGGGTGAGCACACACCAGGAGACCTTTAAATGGTGTAAAACAGATTTATTTGCAATGCGTTTTTCGGCTAAACAAAGCAATTTCTTCAGGCATAAAATCAAACAATATAATGCTCTTATTTAAGAGTGCGTACCTGGATGTATCAATTCAAATTAGACCAATCACAGGTTGCAACAAAATAACATATAGTTGTTAAAAACACAAGTTACATTTTGTGTTGTTTTTTAAATTAATGGTTACATTTTCATTAAACATTGTTAATAAAATAAAGCAGAGTACATAATATCAAATGTATAAAAAATATGAGAAATATATATATATATATATATATATATATATACACATATATAAAATATAATAAAAATGATAAAATTAGAGATTAAGCTTTGCATGTCAGTAATAGGTGCTGGAGGGGATGCGGACAAAGGGGAACCATGCATCACATCTGGTGGACATGCCCCACTCTCGCAGACTATTTTAGGGAAGTGTTTACTTCAATATCCACAGCCATTGATTCCCCACTAGTGTCTAACTTCAGTGCCCTTCTATTTCTAGAAATACCCAAACTGCAGAATGACATTAAACAATCACTCCTACTTATCATTAACTATTAACAGCGCTAAAAAACTGATACCCATACACTGGAAATCCAGCATTCCCCCCACACTACTAGAATGGCACTCTCAAACGGGTGACCCGTTGAGACTAGAACGCTTTCATTACTTAAAGACAGACCAGTTGGAAAAACACCAAGGGATGATAGACTTGTGGAGTGGTCTTACTGTCTGATAGTGGATGCAGGTGGCTGTCACCATTACTGTACTTATTTGGATGGGTAGGTGTTCCCTTTTTCACCTATAACACCAATTGTGGCTCTCATTCAGTGTATTCCCACCCTCCCCGAACACCCTAATCCCCTCCTCTGTATTCTTCTCATATACCTCTTTCCTTTCCAATTAGTTAGTTCTGAGAACCTGGACCTAATAGGGATCGGCAGGTCATTGAAAAGCAGTGCCTTAACATTACAGATTCAACAGAAGGCTATTTTTCTTATATTTTCGATTTGAAGTTATAACAAGGTATTAGTTAGTAGCCTATGATTTTAACTACTTTATTGAGCCTGACATAGATGCATTGATACACAGTACCAAGTGGAGCAGCCTATGTATAGAAAGCCCGATCTCTTTCAGTATATATTGGACATTATTGGTGAATATATATATATACTGTAAATATTTCACATTCCAATTAGTGATGTGAAGTTCGGTTCTTCTGGGTGAATCGGTTCATTTCGGACAGTTCGATTAACTGAACCGGTTCATGAACCGATTCACCAGTTCACCTACTGAACATGAGATAGCGGCTCTACCTCATGTTCAGTAGGTGAACTGTAGAGCCGCAGATTCGTTCCTGAATCATGAGTCACTGACTGTGTGACTTGTTCATGACTCATGATTCAGTGTCTAACAGTTCAGCTCCTCCTGAGTCCTCACAGCCAGGCAGCGTTGTCTCTTTCACAGATACCTACAACACAGTACATAGAACAGAGCATGCTGTATACTCTGTTCTATGTACTATGTTGTATGTATTTTCCTAAGATATGCATATCTACTAGTACTCTGTATAGCTTATAAATAAATATAAGGGTGAGACCTGCTGCTTCTCTAAGGGTTAATTTAAGGTGCAGTTTGGGGTATATTTGAATCAGTGTACTGTTAACTGACTCCTTTGCAATGAATCGTTCAGTTAACAGTACACTGATTCAAATATACCTCTAACTGCACCTTAAATTAACCCTTACAGAAGCAGCAGGTCTCAACCTTATATTTAGTTATAAGCCATACAGAGTTTTGGTTTATAAATATAAGGTTGAGACCTGCTACTTTTGTAAGGGTTAATTTAGGTGCAGTTAGGGGTATCTTTGAATCAGTGTACTGTTAACTGAATGATTCATTGCAAAGGAGTTAACAGTACACTGATTCGTTTGCAAACAGTTCACTTCTTGAATCAGTAACAGTACTGGTAATATGATCCTAGAGTGAGACTGTCTGATTCATTGCAAAGGAGGAGTTAGCAGAAGCAGTACACACTCTAGGATCGTATTACCAGAGTTGCTGCAGACTCAGGAAGTGAACTGTTTGAAACTAATCAGTTCAGTCTGGTGAACTGATTCATACAGTTCACTGAAAAGATCCAGTTCAAATGAACGATTCGTTCATGAACTGGACATCACTAATTCCAATGTTCTGCACATAGCAGATAATGTAAAGTGTTTTTAAATAGATATTTATATATATATATATATATATATATATATATATATATATATATATATATCTATACCTATATATCACCTAGATTACGAGTTTTGTGCTATATCGGGTGCGTAAAGAATGCAAAAAAATGAGCGGTATCGCACGTTCCATAGCACTGCCATTACTAGTTATTGAAAAACCTCCTTGTGCTGTGCGTTATGGTGCGTTAAGCAAAAAACCAAGGGCTAATTTTACGTGCTCGTGCCCGCTTTCCCCCATAGACATCAATGGGGAGAAAGTGTTAGAAAAAAAACTAACACCTGCGATCGTGGAATGGCAAATCGCCGTAATGCAACCCCATTGATGTCTATGGGGAAAAAAAAGTTACAGTGTTATACGCCCACCAATGAATTGCGTATTGTAATCTTTAAAATATCTAGTGGTGCAAATCACAAAAGGTGCAAATGACAAGAGTGTTATTACACAAATTAATACACAATTTAAATAAAATGTACAATGCACAATGACATAAAATGCAAATCTTATATGGAAGTGAGATCCAATGGTGTCCAAAAAACCTTATCGTGGATGGATAAACAGTAAAAAACAATAAAAAACAATAACTGTGGAGTGTCCAATAATAATAAGTGTCCAAAAATGAAGAAAATTAGTGTTTTTGTATGAAAAAATGGCGATGTCACAAATATGAAAAAATTATTTATCGGGATATTGATAGTATCCACAAATTGTATCCAATGAACTTTATCCTATATTGAATAGTCTTACAATTCCATTATGTAAAATATATATTACTTTGGTGGTTTAAGATATTTTCCCATATGGTCTTCAAATAAAACTTCAATGTAAAGGAGTGATCGATATCCTATGCCCTATAAGAGATAGATGACATAGTGCAATAACACTAAAAAACATTGAGTAAAAGGTAGAATGCTTATCTGAGTGAGAGCCTGAGCCGTTTTCCAGAATAAACGAAATGTCTACGCGTTTCGTCTTTAACAAGGACCTTTTTCAAGACTGGTCAGACCAGTCTTGAAAAGTTTTTTAGTATTATTGCACTATGTCATCTATATCTTATAGGGCATAGGATATTGATCACTCCTTTACATTGAAGTTTTATTTGAAGACCATATGGGAAAATATCTTAAACCACCAAAGTAATATATATTTTACATCATGGAATTGTAAGACTATTCAATATAGGATAAAGTTCATTGGATACAATTTGTGGATACTATCAATATCCAGATAAATAATTTTTTTCATATTTGTGACATCACCATTTTTTCATACATTTTTTACAATTTTCATTTTTGTCTTTTGTTATTAATCTTATCTCCTACTCCTCACAATTAAGTGCATATATTTTCACATTTTTTGGTGTACACCACATCATTTTTTTTCAAGTTTTCTACAAGTTTTTTTCTGTTCCATTGTATTTTTTATCACCGGTTTAACAGTTTCACCTATTTGGATACAAAAACACAAATTTTCTTCATTTTTGGACACTTATTATTATTGGACACTCCACAGTTATTGTTTTTTATTGTTTTTTAATGTCTATCCACCCACGATACCATTGGATACCATTGGATCTCACTTCCATATAAGATTTGCATTTTATGTCATTGTGCATTGTACATTTTATTTAAATTGTGTATTAATTTGTGTAATAACACTCTTGTCATTTGCACCTTGTGTTATTTGCACCACTTGATATTTTAAAGATTTTAAAGATTACAATACGCAATTCATTGGTGGGCGTATCACACTGTATCTTTGTAGACCTAAGGTCACCTGATTGTACTCATTGTGCTCATTGTAGTTGATTCAGTGGAAAAATACAAAATGCAAGGTTGCGCCTATTTAATTTATACCTGAGTGGCCAGGTTAAACTAATTGTCTAAAAGTGAATAACAGCACTAAACTAACCTAAATAGTGACCTAAATATTGAAAGAATATATCTTAGTTGAGAATAATAATTAAAAAGAGATAAGGATAGGACTTATAAATATAGTTTATTGAATATTCTTATGAGATAATAGAAGATCCTTTTCTGATAAAAGCACTATATTAAAAACCACTATATTAAAAAAATACTATATTAAAAAACATTATATTTAAAAAACAATGTATCATATATGATCCAATAACTGAAATTAAACAGAAAAAAATAAAATAAAGAATATATGAAAAATATCTCTAAGAGTTGATTATCCAATCAATTTGACATGTTATAATAAATGTATTTTTCAATAAATTGGACACATTGCATCAGTAACCTAAGGGAACCATTCGAGCAATGTATGCAATAAATCAAAAAGACATGTATATAGATAAAATGTGTTATAAATAAATAAATAGATAAATCTTGTGTATGTTATTATACTAAATGTTCAACTTTGATATAAAGCCATCTGTTTGACAAAAACAGTGATAGTCAATATGAAAGAATAATTTGTTTGTAATGTATATACATATATTAGTTAGATCATCAGTTCCTTATGTCTATTAATATATGTTTATTGTCCAACTCTTGGCAGGGTAAGGCAAGAAATTACTTTTCCAAAAAAAGGGGTCTTTGTCCAGATATGATGAGATGTTCAGCAAATACCGGTATAAGCTTAGTCTTTAAAACATAATCCTTTATTAGGGTAAAGATTTATGGTAAGTCTTACTTTCAGATCTGTAGAAGGGAAACGTTATCCTAGGTGTTTTGAAAAACAACCGCTCCTTTGATCAGTAGCGTTTTTTACTCACGCTAGCGTTGGTTGTTTCAGATCCCAGGCCGGTCCGTCACATGTAATCTTCCGTCACTTCCTGTTTAGCAGTGACTTCGTAACATCAGGATGGATGTCCACAGAATTGTGTGTCCTGAATGGATTGGAAAAGTATTGAACGCTACGCGTTTCAGCTGTCACTACAGCCTTTCTCAAGCGAATTGATTCTTAGCCTTATCTGTCCTGCAACTCTCACTGCG
The DNA here is from genome assembly GCF_027579735.1 of Bombina bombina. NCBI lineage: Eukaryota > Metazoa > Chordata > Amphibia > Anura > Bombinatoridae > Bombina > Bombina bombina. The sequence continues at coordinate 612,219,398 of NC_069502.1, read as the reverse complement.
GAGGAATACTTAATGTTTAAGGAAAATCCTATAATTTTTCAGGTACCCACAAGCCTAATTGGTTTCCATTAGGTAAATCAGCAGTCAATACAAAGCTGACCACGCCTACTCCAGTTAGCCAGTAAGAAATTCTCGTGGTCGTGGTGTTTTTGTCAAACAGATGGCTTTATATCAAAGTTGAACATTTAGTATAATCACATACACAAGATTTATCTATTTATGTATTTATAACACATTTTATCTATATACATGTCTTTTTGATTTATTGCATACATTGCTCGAATGGTTCCCTTAGGTTACTGATGCAATGTGTCCAATTTATTGAAAAATACATTTATTATAACATGTCAAATTGATTGGCCAATCAACTCTTAGAGATATTTTTCATATATTCTTTATGTCATGAGATGCAGGACATATGCAGGACACAGCAATGATGGTACAACTCTATTTTATTACAGAGCATAGCAATACACATCCAGACAGGTTGATTGTACTAAACTAACTGCGACACAGACACCGGACCTAAGCCCCGCCCACATGCTAGTGACATCACATCCTGCTATCATCACATCTTCCCCTTTTTCAAAGGCAAAGCATACATTCGCATATATTAAATAACAAGGTACACCAACAGGGTATACAACAACATTTTGTTTTAGAACATTATAAAAACAGATAAATTAGAAAACATGAACAAATAAATTACATCCTGACTTGGACATCGGGGTAGACTACCCTAGTCCACAGTGACCATGGGATTATTCTGCCCATACTTCCGGTCACTGTTCTAGCTAAAGTCAGTCCCTGTATCGGGCCGGAAGCCTCACCACTCTTCCGCTTGATGTAACTTTGCATGAACTGTCCTCTGATACAGAAGATGGTGAACAAGAGTCTGCTGGAGGCAAAGATATATCCCCGCTATGATCTTGCTGAGGGGAAGGCACCTCCCTTAGAACAGGGGATCCCACCGGCGGTGGTACTGAGGTATCCGGTTCCAGACTCTCAGGTACAGGCTGAAGATGTCTTCGGTTACGGCGTGTAACCGTCCCTCCCTCTGTAAGGACTGTGTAAGACCTTGGTTCTGGAGAGCGGCCCACTACCGTAGCAGGCGTCTTCCATTTCTTCTCATCATCCAGTTTAATTCTGACACTTTGGCCCGCTTTCAGTTCCTGTAAAGGCCTGACAGAATGTCTCCTGTCGTAGAAGAAACGATAACCCTTTTTGGCCTCTTCATCCCTCCTAAGGACTTCGTCCCGAGGAACAGGGCCAGGCGGCTTGAAGACACCCACTGAGGGTAAAGTGGTGCGAATCTGGCGTCCTAGCATCAGCTGTGCCGGGCTAAACCCGGTGGCTTGAATGGGCGTCGCCCTGTATGACAAGAGGGCTAGGTACGGTTCAGATTGCTTTAGAATGAATTTTGTTGTTTGAACTGCCCTTTCAGCCATTCCGTTGGCCTGCGGATAATGTGGACTTGACGTGGAATGTACAAAATCATATTCCCTGCTGAAAGCACTGAACTCTGTAGAAGCGAACTGCATGCCATTATCACTCACCAGCTCCATTGGAATGCCCCAGCGGGCGAACAAGCTCTTCAGGCGAATGATAACGGCCTGACTTGTGATATCATTCAGGGGTGCTATTTCCAAATACCTGGAATAGTAGTCGATAACAACAAGAAACTTTTTCCCGTGCAGTTCGCACAAATCAGCAGCTATTTTCTGCCACGGCCCCGCAGGCAGCGGAGTAGACATTAAGGGCTCCCTTCTCTGAGTAGGCCGGCGTTCCCGGCAAAAGGCACATTTAGACACGTGATTTGCAATGTCGGAGCTGATCCCAGGCCACCACACAGCTGTAGCTGCCCTTTCTCTGCACTTTGTGATGCCTAAGTGCCCATCGTGTATCCTGTGCAACATCTCCTTCCTCATGCTGACAGGAATTACAATACGGTCTTGGAACAGCACCAACCCCTCCAGCTCCGTGAGCTGCGACCTCTCTGGCTGGTAAGCATTTAAAGACATCCAGGCTGCCCGGCTCTCGGGCCAGCCATCTCTTATGTACCTTATAACTTCTTGCAGATCTGTGTCCAAATATGTCTCTTTCTTTATCTCTTCCAGTTTCCTTGAAGAAATGGACTTAGAGGCCAGAACTGAATCAACATACACATTTACATCCGACTCTGTGGAGGATTCTTCAGCAGCAGCCAGCGGGAGCCTGGACAGTGTATCCGCCACAACCAGCTGCTTCCCCGGCACATGCACTGCCTGAACATTGAACCTGAGCAGTCTCATTAAAAGTCTCTGGCATCTCAAGGGTGTTTTGTCGATGTCATAAGAATTGATAAGAGGGACTAGCGGTTTGTGGTCAGTTTCCAGACTAAATTTCTCCAAACCCACTAGATAACGCTGAAAGCGCTCACAGGCCCAAACTGCAGCCAGGCACTCTTTCTCAATTTGAGCGTATTTTGACTCCGCAGCCGTCAGTGTGCGGGAACAGTAGGCGATGGGCTGTAGTTTGTTGTCATTCAGCTGCAGGAGTGCAGCCCCCAACCCATAACTGCTTGCATCAGCACTAACCACAGTCTTTTTTGAAGGGTCGTAGAACCCCAGCACTGGGGCAGACCCCAGCAGGGACTTAGCATGCAGGAACGCTTTTTCTTGTGAGGGTCCCCAGACCCAGGCAACATCTTTCTTAAGCAACTCTGTGATAGGGTGCAAAACTGTAGATAAATCTGGAAGAAACTTGCCCACGTAATTTACAAGGCCCAATATCTGTCTCAGCTCATGTACATCAGAAGGGCTTTTCATCTGTTCGATAGCCTGAATTTTCTCGGGGTCCGGCTTGATGCCATCCCCGTTGATGACATGCCCAAAGTAGCATAATTCAGTTTTCCTAAAATGACATTTTTCTTTATTCAGCTTCAGCCCAGACTCTTTGATAGCCTGCAGCACACAACTCAAACGCTGATCATGCTCCTCCACTGTAGACCCATACACTAGAATGTCGTCCATGACGACTGCTGTGCCCACGTGGCAACTCAGGAGAGAACTCATTTCCCTTTGAAAGATCTCAGGAGCGGAGGATATCCCAAAGGGAAGTCTGCAGAAGCAGAACCGACCTACCGGAGTGATAAAGGTAGTCAGTTTGCGGCACTTTGGATCCAGGGGGATCTGCCAAAAGCCGCTAGAAGCGTCTAATGTGGAAAAGAACTTCGCCCCAGCCAACTTCGGGGCTATATCTTCCAATGTCGGCAGCACAAATCTCTCCCTCTTCACTGCCTCATTCAACCTTTTCAGGTCCACACAGATGCGCACCTTTCCGTTTTTCTTTGCAACTGGAACAATGGGGGCACACCAATCAGTTGCTTCAACAACCTCTTCAATAACCCCCATAGACTTCATGCGCATGAGCTCTTTCTCCACTTGAGGCATGAGCGGGAACGGAATTCTACGAGGAGTAGAAATACTGTACGGGACTGCGTCACTTTTAAGTGCTATACGGACAGGTTTGCAGCTCAGTAGGCCCAACTCGCCAAACATATCTTCAGAGATCTCATTCACTCTGGCCACGAGGCCCAAGTCACAGGCTGCTTTTCTGCTCAATAAACTGTTAACACACTGACCTCGGATCACATGCACCCACATGGTGAACTTCCTTTGTTTGTACTCACAGCTGGCAAGAAATTTCCCCACACAATCAATGCGGCCACCAGGACTATGAACATTTGTAGTAACCTTCGCCAGCTGGGGCTGTCGAGGCAGTTTCATAAATTCAGCAAAAGACATTACAGTGATATCTGCTCCTGTGTCAATCTTAAAATCAACTTTGGCTCCCATTACAGTAAAAGTAACTTTCCAATCTTCCTCTGAGCTTGTCCGTTCCACAACAGACCCCACAAAAGACACTTCCTGACCCTCCTGGTCACTGTCCACCTGCATCTCCTTAATGTATTCAGTTTTACACACCACTTCAAAATGGCCTATTCTGTTACATTTTCTGCATCTTTTATCTCTGGCCGGGCATATAGCACTCTGATCATGAGCCCGGTAGCACCGTGTGCATCGGCCATGTTGCGCCCATCCACTTCTAGGCCTTTCCAGTACTTTAGATCTACCGCTCACACTGTGCCTTTCACTAGTAATTTTCCTAGACTGTTGCACTTCATCCACAATACTCTCAGACCTCAGATCAGCACTTTGCTTTTTCACCAGTTCACTCTGGCGGGCCATCCTAATAGCCCCGTCTAACGTTAAATCAGGCTCTAACTGCAGCTTCAGGGAGACTTCAGCATCTGCAATTCCAATAACTATTCTGTCTCTGATTTGCTCTTCTTTAGCAACACCAAACTCACAGAATTCAGCTAATTCATACAGGCTGCGCACAAATGACTCCACAGATTCTCCCACACGCTGATTACGTTTGTGAAAACAAGCTCTCTCATGAATCACATTTCTTTTGGGCACAAAGTGGGCACTGAGTTTATCCATAACTATATCAAAGTTAACTTTGTCCCCTTCTTGGAAAGTAAAAGCATTGAACACTGGCTCTACATCTTTCCCCATAGAATATAAAAGAGAATTAACTTGTACTTCACCACTCTCCTTGTTCAGTTTGGATGCAATCCTGAAGCGCTGAAACCGCTGACGCCATGTGGGCCAAGCTGCAGGCTGAGAAAAGTCAAAAGGCTCAGGTGGGGTAAACTTTGACATCGTCATCATCAGAAACAGAAGCGTAGTCCAGAACTTCTGACACCATGTCATGAGATGCAGGACATATGCAGGACACAGCAATGATGGTACAACTCTATTTTATTACAGAGCATAGCAATACACATCCAGACAGGTTGATTGTACTAAACTAACTGCGACACAGACACCGGACCTAAGCCCCGCCCACATGCTAGTGACATCACATCCTGCTATCATCACACTTTATATTATTTTTTTCTGTTTAATTTCAGTTATTGGATCATATATGATACATTGTTTTTTAAATATAATGTTTTTTAATATAGTGTTTTTTTAATATAGTGTTTTTTAATATAGTGCTTTTATCAGAAAAGGATCTTCTATTATCTCATAAGAATATTCAATAAACTATATTTATAAGTCCTATCCTTATCTCTTTTTAATTATTATTCTCAACTAAGATATATTCTTTCATTATTTAGGTCACTATTTAGGTCAGTTTAGTGCTGTTATTCACTTTTAGACAATTAGTTTAACCTGGCCACTCAGGTATAAATTAAATAGGCGCAACCTTGCTTTTTGTATTTTTCCACTGTATCTATTTAATTATCAATTTTTTAAGGTTTTATTGATATAGCTGGGTTGTTTAGTGAAATTACAGTTCATTATTAGTATTAATATCTTACATCTGCCTTCCAAACTCATTGTAGTTGATTGCAGACAAACTATCTAACATTGTCCGATTATCCTATCAGATCTATATAACGTCTATTTTTACTATTTTTAATACATACCTTTTAATTCATAATACATTTTAATTCGTATTTGTCACTGTTTCCCCTCTATATCCCTCTTTTAGCTTTATTAGCCTATTTTGGCTTCTTTAGCGCTCCTCACCCCCGTTTTACTTTCAGTTACTTATGAGATCTGGTTGAGAGATCTTGATATTAGGAGGAGCTTAGGTGGTATAATCAGGCGCTGTGGAAATAAATAATTTTTTTGGAAAAGAAAGTTACGTACACCCTTACATAAACTACTATTCTAAACACCCCTAATCTGCCGCTTCCCGACATCGCCGACACTAAATAAAGTTATTAACCCCTAATCCGCCGCTCGCCGACACTAAATAAAAATAAAGTGAATAACCCCTAATCCTCCGCTCCCCGACATCTCCGATATTAAGTAAAGTTATTAACCCCTAATCCGCAACTCACCAACATCGCCAACACTAAATAAACCTATTAACCCCTAAACCGCCGCCCCCAAAACATTGCAACTAATAAATAAACCTATTAACCCCTAATCCACCACCCAACCACCAACCCACCCACATCATTACTAATATAATAAACCTATTAACCCCTAAACCGCCAGCCCCCCACATCGCCAACACTATAATAAAGTATTAACCCCTAAACCGCCAGTTTCCCACATTGCAACTAATAAACTACACCTATTAACCACTAAACCGCCAGCCCCCCACATAGTAACTAATAAACTGAACCTATTAACCATTAAACCGCCACCCCCCACATCGCAAAACACTAAATTGAACTATTAACCCCTAAACCTAACACCCCCCTTTAAATTAAAATTTACAATATAACTATCTTAAAATAAATAAAAACTTGCCTGTGAACTAAAAAAAACTAAGATTAAACTATAAATTAACCTAACATAACTATTCTAATAAAATAAAATAAACTACCATTAAAAAATTCTAAATTACAAATTTAAATAAAGCTAATACTACGAAAAAATAAAAAAAATCTAACATTAGATAAAAATCTAACATTACAAAAAAAATTACGAAAAATAAAATAACACTAATATTACAAAAATAAAAAACTAAATTATCAAAAATAATAAAAATTACACCTAATCTAATAGCCCTATAAAAACAAAAAAAGCCCCCCCAAATAAAAACACCCCCTAACCTAACAATAAACTGCCAATAGCCCATAAAAGGGCCTTTTGTAGGGCATTACCCTAAGTTAAACAGCTCTTTTACATTAAAAAATTACAAAGTCCCCCCTAAAAGTAAAACCTCCACCCAACCAACCCCACAAAATAAAAAAACCTAAGTCTAAAAAAATCCTAAACTACCTATTGCCCCATAAGGGGCATTTGTAAGTGCATTCAGCGCTTTTACTGCCCTTAAAAGAGCATTCAGTTCTTTTACTGCCCATCCCTAATCGAAAAAATAACACCCCCCCCCCCCCAATAAAACCTAACACTAACCCCAGGAAATCTACTCCCGGTTCCTGAAGTCTGGACATCCATCTTCATCCAGGCCGCGAGAAGTCTTCATCCAGGCGGTGACATCTTCATCCATCGCAGGGGCATCTTCTTTCTTCATTGCGCTAGTCGGTTTACCGCTTACTCAAAATACTTTTTTGGTTTTAACTTGTAATACGAACACAACCCGACTAGCGCAAAAAGCTTAACTCTAGCGGAATTTTCGTGATTACGAAAACGCAATATACTGCACCACTTGTAATCTAGTGCTTGATGTTTTTGCCTCAGCTGAGGTATCTTTTGGGAGTAGGGTTCTTCAAGCAGTGGTGCCTAGTACTTAGGACTGCCGTCCCTACCTTTCCCTCCCTATACATTTTGTGTCCTCAGCTTGGGTATTAGTTTCCCCTAGGTAATGTATGAATTTGTGGACACTCACTGCCATTAGAAAAAAAACCCATAATTCATGGTTAACTGATAAATTATTTTCTTTTTTGGCAGTGAGAGTCAATGAACCTGCCCTGCTATTCTGTAGTGGCGACAGTCTTTTGGCACCTCTGTACCCCTTATTATCTCTCTACTTCTCCTTATCCTCAGCTTGTACTACTGAGAGGGTAAGGGAAGTGTAAGGGAAGGGTAAGGGAATGTTTTGTTTGAGGTGTCTTTGCTTCCTCCTGGTGGCCAGGTGAAGTATTTCCCATAGGAAATGAATAAATTTGTGGAGTCTCACAGGCAAGAAAAAAAATAATTTATTTGGTAAGCATAAATAATGTGTTTTTTCCCTGACTCCTCATATCTTTGAGCCCTTATAACTTTTTTGTGTAATATTTTTTTCAATAAGTTTTATTAGATAGTGTTATTCTGAGTGTAAATGTACTTTGTAATGTATTTTTGATGTGTATTGTGACACTTTTTTGTTTTGCATAACAATTAACCAGAAATCTGAGGATGCTACAATCATTCTAGCGTAAATTGCGATTGAACTAATGTGTTCACTTTCAACTTGTAATACGAGTGGTAAACCCGACACGCGCAAACAGCCATGATTAACCATTTTTACTTGCATGTAACTGTTAACGCACCTCTCGCAATATGGCCTTTAATCTTTTATTACCTTAAAGTTTCCTGTGTCTGTTTTCATTTGTGATAAGAAGGTGCCTTCTGCATTGCTTGTTTAGGCCTTGTGTTTTTCCTGCTCTAATTTATGACCTATGCTAATTCGGACCATGTGACTGCTATTAACTATAAATTGGATTTCCCTAGCTTGTTAGGGCATCTGTAGTTGCAGCATGTGTGTAGTTCTTTAAGTGTGTAGTTTGTAAGTGTAGTGAGCTATACACGGAGTGGGCAATTTATAAACAGGTACTTTCTAATTTTTAATCTCTCTAAATTTCCCCTGTAAACATGTTACACTTTCTTCTATCTGCCTTTACCATATACTTCCTTCCCCTTTAAAGTCACAGCTCTTCCATTCACAAACAACATTCAGAATATTCATATCTATCCTTCTCTTCTATTGTCACCCCTCTACAATACACATGCACTCTATTCCTATCTCATACCACTCAACCAACCATGATCCACTCATACTAAGCTTAGACATTTACATAAGACACACTCTTATCTTCTTTCTCTTACCATCTTTCTTCTCTGTGCAGCTGGGGCTGTCTCGCCTATCCAAGGTCCACCCTCTGCTGCTTTCTGCTTACTACCCCAATTGACTTCTCCAAAACCTTGCCCACATAACCCTCTCAACCTCATTAACTACACTTCTGATAATACCCTGTAATTCTCTTGTGCCCTTTGGAATGCACGCTGTATGCAATAAGCTTACTTCTATCCACAACCTATTGATTTCACAATCACTTAACCTATTAGCTCTCCTCCTTTGTATCTCTCATGTTGCTGTTATCTATTGGCCTCCTGGCCCAGCATCACAATTTCTAGACCACTTTAAAGCCTGGCTCCCACACTTCCTTTCTTGTCAACATATCTGTTGACAATTCTAGCATGCCTGCTGCCTTTAAACTTCGATCTCTTACCATCTCTTTTGGCCTGTCCCAGTGGACAACATCTCCAACCCACTGGGAAGGGAACTCCACTGACTTTGGGACCGATTTAACAAGCCCCATATCAGCCACAATGCCTCTGTTTACAGGCGAGCCTTCAGGCTCGCTGGAAATAGGAGTTAAGAAGCAATGGTCTTAAGACCGCTGCTCCTTAACTCGTCCCCCACCTCTGAGGCGGCAGACAGCAATCAGCCCGATCGGATAAGATCGGGTTGATTGACACCCCCTGCTAGCGGACGATTGGCTGCGCATCTGCAGGGGGCGGTATTGCACAAGCCTTTCACTAGAAATGCTTGTGCAATAATAAATGCTGACAGCATATGATGTCTGCATTTATCGATGTGTGGCGGACATGATACGATACAGCGGATCATTTCCGCTGCACTTTGATAAATCGTCCACTTTGTTTTCACCAATCTCTGTGCCATTTCCAACTTCTCTAACTTCCCCTTTCCTCTCTCTGATCGCCATCTACTAACTTTTTCTTTTACTCTACCTGCTGCATCCTTGCAAGTTCCCAAAAAACTGCTACCTTACAGGAATTTAAATGACTTGGATCTCACTGACTTTTCTGCTCAACTGAAACCTCTACTATCCAAAATTACATCCCTCTCCTGCACAGACCTTGTGGTTTTACAGTATAATTCTGCACTAAGATCAACACTTGACAAAGCTCCACCCTCCACTGTTCATCGTGCATCATGCACTCGACGACAACCATGGCACACCAAGCAGATCCGTTATCTTCAGCAATGTTCAAGGACTGCTGAATGTCAGTGGAGAAAATCACTCACCCGTGCAGATTTTCTGTATTATAAATTCATCCTCTTGTCATAGAACTCTGCCCTCAGCCTTGCCAAACAAGTATTTTTATCCTTCCTTGTGTTAACTCACACATCCAACGCCAGAAGGCTGTTCTCAACCTTTAACTCCCTTCTGTGTGATATCTGTAGGTAATCTCTTTTTGACAGCAGCTTTTAATATGCACTGATACTTATTTTATATAAGTATTAGTACAGTGGTCCCACTTACAACCTTTCCCCATCCCATAAACACTAACTGAACCACTCTCCTCTACTATTAACCCCCCTTTTTATAAACCCCCAGCATAATAACCCTAAATGCTACCTCCCTTCACTGCATTAAAGGGACAGGGAACCCAACATTTTTCTTTCACAATTCAGATAGAAAATATAATTTTAAACAACTTTCCAATTTACTTCTACTATCTAATTTGCTTTATTCTCTTGGCATCCTTTGTTGAAGAAGCAGTAATGCACTGTTATGAGCCAATAGCAAGAGGCATATATGTGCAGCCACCAATCAGCAGCTCCTGAGCGTAACTATGTATCCTTTTCAACAAAGGATACCAAGAGAACAAAACAAACAATATAATAGAAGTAAATTGGAAAGTTTTTTAAAACCACATGCTCTATCTAAATCATGAAAGAACAAAATGTGGGTTTCATGTCCCTTTTACCCTTATTGAACTGTCCACCTAACCTACTACATATCCTATACCACCAAGCACATTGAACTTAATGAACTTTCCACCCTACTTTAACCCTTACTTCACCAACTACATTAAATCCAATGACTTTTCAGGCACCCACTACCTGAACCTCCCAGGGTATACCAGAGGCCTTTTATACAGCCCCTTATCTCCCTTCTTATTTTATTAGCGGATAATGAGTCCCCTATTTAAAGGATGGGAGATGGTTGCATGACACTTAAATTTGCAACAGGGAGGTGGTCTTTTAGGGCCCCCTATTCCCTGCCCATAAAGCAGAGTAGAACCAGACCCTTTTTTTATAAAGGATAGCCATAACATATCTAATTTATTTAATATATGGGGGAATTGTAGCACAAATTAGCCTCTATCCCCTAAAGAAAGCAAACACCACACACATGAAATTACCATCTTTCAAATAAAGGTTCTCAAGCCCCTCTGGGTATCAAATGGTTGCCATACGAATTGCACAGGATGCTTTGTGCTTTAAAAGGAAGCCTATTACCCCTATCAAAAAAGTGAGCCGAGGGTAGTGAGGACCCTCTTTCAAATTCAGGATAGAATCATATGTATATTGAGAAAATCAGGGTGTGGTAAATTTCCTCTGTTGCTCCCCTAGCAGTATTTAGATGAGATTAGACATAGTTTACATTTTTCAAAATAGAGCTCCCAATAAGATTAGCATCTACTTCAATCTTCAACTGTGCTTTGCCATTTATAAGAAATGCTATTTAGGTTGATGTCTCCTTTTACTGCTGAGATAAATTTGGACCATGGGTATATAGAAAAAAAAATATTTTTTTACCATTAAAATCCATGTATTCAATGTATCCCAACTCCAATCCTACCCGTATAAAGATAACATTTCAGAGATATAATGTCTAACCTGTAGGTAGGCGAAAAATCTTTCAGATCAGAAAATGTTTTGACAACCTTAGTCGATGCATCTATAAATTGAGTTAGTTTTGTAAGTCCCATCAGTGCCTATCTATTAAATATTATAGAGTGAATACCTGCTGGAAATTCTGGATTACCTCTAATTAATTGATGATTAGAGTTGTTATAGTTAATGTCTAATAATGTGCATATGTTACGCTAAGCTGTCAATACAATATATATAGATTTTACATTTTTTATTGTTTTGGGGAGGGATTTGGGATTACAGTGAGCAATTGAAATAGGTGAATAGGGATAAATGACATTTTCTTCTAATTCAAAATGTGAGAAATAATTGGAATTTCCCATCCAACCAACTACAATTTTCCCCATTAGAATCAGATTATATTTCTCTAGGTCTGGTAAGGCCAACCCCCCTATATTTTTTAGGGAGAAAAGGTTTTTTCAGCGCTATCCTAGACTTCTTAACCTGTCAAATTAAGTATGATAGATCTGAATTAATAGTTTGTATGTCCTTTTTCTTGAAACACATAGGTATATTCTGCAGTATATAAATAATTTTGGGAAGAGAGATCAAATTGAAGAGTATCATTCGCCATGACAAAGATAGAGGAAGATTGTGCCAATTCTTCATGTCCTCTCTAATTTTGGTTAATGTACTTGTAATATTTAATCTATACCACTTGTCTGGCTCTAATGATATGTGAATTCCAAAGTATTTAAAAGAGTTAGTTGCAATTTCAAATGGTATCATTACTTTAAAATGATGAGTTTTTTTTTAACCAAAACATTTTTGATTTTGTTGTATTGACCTTGTATCCTGAAAATGAGGTAAATTGTTCAATACTTTGTAAGAGCTGTGGTATGTTTTTAGAAAGATTGGAAATATATACTAAAAGATCATCTGCATAGAGGGCAACTTTAACTTTGTTTTTTGCCTATCTTGGTACCATCAATTTGTTGTTGTAGTTTAATTGCAAGATGAATAACAGAGGGGAGAGTGGGCAGCCTTGTCGTGTACCTTTATCTAATGTGATGCTCTGAGATAATTGACCATTTATTATTAATGAAGTTTTAGAATTTTTATAAATATTTTCCACAAATTGTATAATATGACCATGATAACCAAATTTTTTTAAAGAGAAAAATATATGGTCATGAATTACCGAGTCAAACGCCTTCTCTCCATCCAGTGAAACGACAGTCATATCTTCCAGCGTGTCCTGATCTGTAGATTCTTTTGTTTGAAGTTAGTCTATTATAAGTAATAATTCTCTTATCTTTACAGAAGCATTTCTTCCTTTCAAAAAGCCTACCTGATCTGGATGAATAATCTGATTAAAAGAACTTTGCATTCTTTTGGCTAGAATTGATGTTAAAATTTTGTAATCAGAGTTTAACAAAGCGATTGGCCTATATGATCCCATGTCATTATTATAAAGATTTTTTAGGTGCAGGATAAAATAAGGTTTTAAGATTTTGTAAAATTTATTGGGAAATAGATCAGGTCCAGGTGATTTATTAAGAGAGATTTGATCTATAGTATCAGCTATTTCCTTTTCTGTAATCAGAGTGTTAATTTTAGCTAATAGTTGTTCCGAAATTGATGGATTTCTAACTCTTTCCCAAAATTTAGATCTATTTTCATAGTGAGTTTCCTTACGAGAATATAAATCTGAATAATAATCTGTGAAGGCTGATGAAATTTCTTTAGGGTTCTTTAGGGTTCTTGTACAGGACACCATCCAATTGTATAGCCTCAATACCTTTTTAACAAGCCTAGCCATAAGTTTGCCAACTTAATTCCAATGTCTATAATATTTTGCTTGTAATTTTAATTCTTTATGTGTACTGGAATATATTAAAAAGGTATCTCGTTCTTTTTTGGCCTTAATATATTTCGACCAGTTTTCTCTAATAGGCGTTAGAAGATAGGTATTATATGAATTGACTAAATGATTAGTTGTTTCAATCTCTCTCTTCCTAAATTTCTTCTTCAAAACATTCACATAGGTCATAGTGTCTCCTGTTAAAACTGCTTTGGCTGTTTGCCAAAAAAGTTTAGGTCTATTAATATGCAAAATTCTTCCCATTTTTGTATTGAGAAATTCTTTAAATTTAAAATCCTTAAGTAAAAATATTGGAAAGTGGATATGGCAAAAAAAGGATTTAAAAGAAAAACAAGAAATAGCCAATCCAATTGGAGCATGATCTGACAAACAGAAGGGATGAATTGATGCATTAATTCCAATCACCTAGATTACGAGTTTTGCGCTAAACAGGGTGTGAAACTAACACCAAAAAAGTTGCGTTATTTCACTCTCCATAGCGCTGCCATTATGAGTTAAAAAAAAACTAAATTCTTCCCATTTTTTATTGAGAAATTTTAAAATTTTAAATCCTTAAAGGGATACTCAAGTCAAAATTAAACTTCATGATTCAGATACAGCATGCAATTTTAAACAACTTTCCAATTTACTTCCATTAACAAAATGTGCACAGTCTTTTTATATTTACACTTTTTGAGTCACCAACTCTTACTGAGCATGTGCAAGAATTCACAGCATATACGTATATGCATTTGTGATTGGCTGATGGCTGTCACATGATACAGGGGGAGTGGAAAGAGACATAACTTTGCAATTTATTTAACAAAAATCTACTACTCATTTGAAGTTCAGACTAAGTGCTATTGCATTGTCTTCTTATCATGCATTTGTTGATTATGCAAATCTACAGTGTTGACTGGTCCTTTAAGTAAAAATATTGGACAGTGGAAACGGCAAAAAAAGGATTTAAAAGAAAACCAAGAAATAGCCAATCCAATTGGAGCATGATCTGACAAACAGAAGGGATGAATTGATGCATTAATTCAAATCACCTAGATTACGAGTTTTGTGCTAAACAGGGTGAGAAACTAACGCCAAAAAAGTTGCGTTATTTCACTCTTCTATTTTCATCCCGGCGGCGCAGCACGGAGTGGAGCCATCCTGGAAGCAGAAGACATCTTGCGCGGGAGGGTCCTCTTCATACCGTCACCGCCGTACACTGAAGTTGAATGCAAGGTAGCCATTTCAAAACAGCGTACCTTGCATTCCTATTGGCTGATTTGATTCTTCAAATTCAAATCAGCCAATAGGATGAGAGCTTTTTAAGGCACTGTGACTGAGCTCTGTAGCAACCCAAGGGTTGCAGGTTCGATCCCTGGCAAGGTCCACTCAGCCTTTCATCCTTCCAAGGTCGATAAAATGAGCAGCGCCTTGAGACCTTTACGGGTGATTAGCCGCGTTTTACAAGTACCCAATACATACATACTTAGGGCAATGCCCTACAAAAAGTTTTAATTGGTAGTTTTTTTAATTTTATTAGAATAGTTATGTTAGGTTAATTTATAGTTTAAACTTATTTTTTTTTATTTCACAGGTAAGTTTTTATTTATTTTAAGATAGTTATATTGTAAATTTAATTTAAAGTTAGGGGGGGTGTTAGGTTTAGGGATTAATAGTTTAATTTAGTGTTTTGCGATGTGGGAGGGCCGGCGGTTTAGGGGTTAATTAGTTTAGTAGTTACGAGGTGGGGGGCTGGAGGTTTAGGGGTTAATACTTTATTATAGTGTTGGCGATGTGGGGGGTCGGCGGTTTAGGGGTTAATAGGTTATTTAGGTGTTGGCAATGTCGGACGCGGCGGATTAGGGGTTAATAACTTTTCTTAGTGTCGGCGATGTCGGGAGAGGCGGAATAGGGGTTAATAATTATATTTAGTGATGGTGATGTCGGGAAGCGGTGGATTAGGGGTTAATAGGTTTATTTAATAGTCGCGATGTGGGTGGACAGCAGATTAGGGGTTAATAAGTTTAATATAGTGTTTGCTATGCGGGAGAGTGGCGGTTTAGGGGTTAATAGGTAGTTTATGGGTGTTAGTGTACTTTGTAACATTTTATTTATGTTTTTTGAAACATTTTTGTTTCGCAAAATCCATAACTACTGCTCTCAGATGGCGGTATGGATCGTGTAGGCTTTGATTAATGTATACATCAACATAAGCAGCACTGTGTTCTCCTATTTGATTGTTTGCTAATTAAGGAGTATGTCCATTTAAAACTCTGGCCCTCTTTGAGTAGTATATATAAGTGTAACAAAGTTCACTTTTTTAGATGAACTATAAGAAACACTGACTTTCTGCCAGGTTGCTCTTAAAGCTGCTCAAGTTGTTATAATTTGCATAATTTAAGTATCTTCACCTAGGCTGGTTTATTCACTGGGATTAAACAATACTTGCAGCAAATGTGGTGATGAATAAAAAAACAGAATGTCCCACACTCCCAGACTGTTTTATCCAGACCCTAGGACTTATTTCCTTTTTCCCTTTAATATGTGTTTTAGCTCTGAAGCATCTTTTATCAGAACAAAAAAAACAAAAACAAAAAAAACAAAAACAAAAAAAACCCATGGGTGCTTATTATCTCCACGGGCCTGTAGTCTGCTTACAGAAAGAACTTAATTTCTCAAATTATTAACCTTTATGAATTTCAGATCCCTTCACCTAGATAGGTTTCTTCACTGGGCTTAAGAATTCTTTTTTAATGTGTTCAATAACAAATGAACAAAACAATAAATCCCTTAATCCCAGACTATTATGACCACTTCCTAGGATTTATGACCTTATTCCAAAGTCCTTTTTTAAAAGGAGAACTCCCAAACAAACTTTCTGCCTTTACAGGCCTGTAGTCTCCTGGTAGTCAGGGTTAGAGATATTTTCCAAACTTTTTGTTCCACTTAATGGCTTTATAGGTTTCCAGTTGTTTCACCTAAGCTGGTGTCTTCACTGGGCTAATAGGTATTTTAACATATGTGAAGTAGCATATTAGTGCCCAAACATTGCAGTCTTCCAGAAAACAACAAGCAGACACAGTGCTCCACACTCCCAGACTATGTTACCAAAACTTAGGGCTTACCTCCTTTCTTTGCAAATATATTTTAGGCATCAAAATGGCACTTCAGGGAATTATACCCTCTTTAGCAAGCTTACCGCACCTTATCGTCAAGGCTGGAGTTGTTCCTTTGGGTTTTAGTTATTTCATGTCCTTAGAAATCAGCAAACGATGCAAACCTTTACAGCGCTATTAGCACAGATGACAGGGGGGAGAGCGGGCGTTGGAAGGCCCTTTTCAGCTTTTCCCTGCCCAGCAGGCTCCAAGCAAATACCCTCTCTTGGGTCACAGCCGGACGGCATCAAACAGGCCAGTGTGCTACAGTGTTTGTGGAGCTTGTCCATTTGATGAGATGCATGTGTGCACGTGATCCTGCATGCTCTCACATGATCTCACACTCTCCTCCCTCAAGTAACAGCTCTTCTGATATCACGTGTCTCTACTGTAATCGGATATGTTCCTGTTTTGGCAATAGGAAAATATAATATTCATGCAAACATATAGAAGATTCTACAGATGCACAATATATTGCACCAGAACATATGAAATAAAGTTAATAAAAAGGGCTAGCTGCAACAATATGCTCCTAACATTCCTGCTGCAATGAAAGCTTCTACAGACATCTTTGTAGTTCATTATACCAAATCATGAAAAAAGTGCAAAACAATGGTTAGACATGTCATGATATCATCATGCATATTTCCCACAACTTGAAGGGACACTAATTATGATTTTACTGATTTCCAAGGACCATTACTGCGTTGTGTAGATGTTATTAAGGATGTTCAAAATCACAAGCAGCTAGAGTCCAAGTTGTGCGTTCGGGTTTTAATGCTGAAAAATGGTAATTTCATTGTTAAAACAGCACCGCAGCCATAACAAGTCTTGTCGGTATAGCTGTACCTGATTCATCATCCAACAGAATGAGATCTGCTTAAATCCTATTGGCTGATTTGAACAGCCAATAGGATTTTAGCAGCTCTAATTCCTATTGGCTGATTCAAAATTTTCATCCAATAGGAATGCAAGGGACGCCATTTTGAAACGGCTCCCTTGCATTGAAGATTCAGTGTACGGTGGCCACTGTATGATAAGGATGATCTGCGCCGGATGTCTTCAGGATGGAGCTGCTCCGCACTGCTGGGATCAAGATAGAAGATGCTGCTTGGATGAAGATAGAAGAGGCCGCCTGGATTAAGACTTCTTGCCGTCTGGATGAGGACTTCGCTGCCTGTATGAGGATAGAAGAGGCTGCCTGGATGAAGACTTCTTGTCACCTGGATGAAGATCGTTCAAGCGGGACTTCAAAAACTGTAAGTGGATCGTCGGGGGTTAGCGTTAGTTTTTTTTGACGTTTTTTTGGTTGTTTTTTTTTTTTTAAGATTAGGGTTTGGGCATCAAAAGAGCTAAATGCCCCTCTAAGGGCAATGCCCATACAAATGCCCTTTTCAGGGCAATGGGTAGATTAGGTTTTTTAGATAGTTTTTTTTTATTTTGTGGGATGGGGGGTGTTTAGGTAAAAGAGCTGTTTAATTTAGGGCAATGCCCTACAAAAGGCCCTTTTAAGGGATATTGGTAGTTTATTCTAGGTTTTTTAGGTAGATTAGGTTTTTTATTTTGGGGTGTTTTTTATGGGTATTAGAATAGGAATAATTTTTATTATTTTTGATAATTTGTTTGTTATTTTGTGTAATGTATTTATTTTTCGTTTTCGGGTGGGTATTTATTTTTAGATTAGGGCTTTGGCAGCAAAAGAGCTAAATGCCCTTTTCAGGGCAATAGGTAGATTAGGTTTTACTTATTATTATTTTGTGGGTTTGGGGGGTGGGGTTTGTATACTGTTAGGGGGTGTTTGTTTTGTTTTGTAGCAAAAGAGCTGTTAACTGTAGGGCAATGCCCTACAAAAGGCCCTTTTAAGGGCCCCCAAAAGGCCCTTTTTAGGGCCCTTTGTAGTTTATTATAGATTAGGGTTTTTTTATTTTGGGGTGTTTTTTTTAACAGGCTATTAGAATAGGAATCATTTTTATTGTTTTTTATAATTCCGTTTGTTATTTTTTGCAATGGTAGTTTTTTTAATTTTTTGTAATTTTAGTGTTTTTTATTTTTTGTAATGTTAGGTTTTAGTGTAAGACAGCTTAGGTTTTATTTCACAGGTAAGTTTGTATTTATTTTAACTGGGTAGTTAGTGAATAGTTAATAACTATTACTAACTAGTCTACTTAGTTAAAATAAATAAACTTACATGTGAAATAAAAATAAAACCTAAGCTAGCTACAATATAACTATTAGTTATATTGTAGCTAGCTTAGGTTTTATTTCACAGGTAAGTATGTATTTAGTTTTAAATAGGTATTATTTAGTTAATAATTGTAACTTTAGTTTAGCTCTATTTTAATTATGTTAAAGTTAGGGGGTATTAGGGTTACGGTTAGGGTTATGTTAGGATTAGGTTTAGGGGTTAATATAGTTTAATTTCGGTTGTTGCGATGTGGGGGGTTGTGGTTTAGGGGTTAATAGGTTTATTTAGTGGTAGTGATGTGGGAGGCCAAAGGTTTAGGGGTTAATACATTTATTTAGTGGCGGTGATGTCAGGGAGCAGCGGAATAGGGGTTAATAACTTTAATATAGTGGCAGCGATGTTGGGGTGCGGTGGAATAGGGGTTAATAACTTTAATATAGTGGCAGCGATATTGGGAGTGGCAGATTAGGGGTTAATAATTTTATTTAGGTGGCGGCGATATCGGGAGCGGCAGATTAGGGGTTAATAACTGTAGGTATGTGGCGGCGATGTCGGGGCGTCAGATTAGGGGTGTTTAGACTCAGGGTTTATGCTAGGATGTTAGGTTTAAATGTATCTTTTATTTTTACCCATAGACATCAATGGGGTTGCGTTACTGAGCTTTTCTTTCTGCGATTGCAGGTGTTTGATGACTATGGGGAAAGCGTGCACGAGCATGTGAAAACATTGCTTGTATTTTGTGCGTTATGGAGTTTAAAAACCCCATATCGCACGCACAAGCCGGCTGTTTGAAAACTTGTAATGGCTGCGCTATAGATGGTTAAATAACGCAACTTTTGTTGCGCTAGCTAATTTCCCTATAGTGCGCATAACTCGTAATCTAGGTGAAGGTAAACATTTGTTTGTACTTCTGTGATGGGTTGCACATACTTCAACTAGAGAAAATAAATAGAAGAGCAGAAGTACCCACTGATTATTTTTAATGGAGCAGGTAACAGCATCTGATTGGCTGTAATTACAGAAATGTAAAACAAATAGCTAAAGGAGTGGTGTACTAATTTAATAGAGGAAAAAAGTGGTGCAAAACTTATACTCACTTACAGCTAGATTACGAGTTTTGAGCGCTATAGGGAAATTAATGACCGCCACAAATGCAGCGTTATTTCACCTTCCTATAGCGCTGCTACTACAGGTTTTAATAAAGCAGGCTTGTGCGGGCGATATGGTGGTGTTGAGCTCCATACCATGCACGAGCTTTGGCGTGCTTGTGCATGATTTCCCCATAGACATTAATGGGGAGAGCCGGCAAAAAAAAGCCTAACACCTGCAATCGCAGAAACAAAAGCTCCGTAACGCAGCCCCATTGATGTCTATGGGGAAAGAAAAAGTTACGTTTAAACACTCTAACATAAAAACCATGTCTAAACACCCCTAATTTGCCGCCCCCGACATTGCTGCCACCTACATAATGTTATTAACCCCTAATATGCTGCCCTTAACATCGCCGCCACCTACATAAAACTATTAACCCCTAATCTGCCACTCCCGATATCGCCGCCACCTAAATACACTTATTAACCCCTAATCTGCTGCCATAAACATCACCACCACCACCTATATTACAGTTACTAACCGCTAATCTGCCGCCCCCAATGTCGCCGCCACTATACTAAAGTTATTAACCCCTAAACCTCTGGCCTCCAACATCACTAACACTAAATAAATATATTAACCCCTAAACCTAACCCTAACGTGACCCTAACTCTAAGCATAACCCTAACCCTAACGTAACCCTAAGCCTAAATCTAACCCTAACACCCCCTAACTTAAATATAATTAAAATAAATCAAAATAAACCTTACAATTATTACCTAAATAATTCCTATTTAAAACTAAATACATAATTACCTGTGAAATAAAACCTAAGCTAGCTACAGGTTTATCTTAGGTTTTATTTTTATTTCACAGGTAAGTTTGTATTTATTTTAACTAGGTAGAAGTTACCTGTAAAATAAAACCTAGCCTGCCTTACACTTAAAACTAACATTACAATAAAATGAAATAAATTAAATTAATAAAATACAATTTACTAAATTACAAAAAAATTAAACACTAAATTAAAAAAATAAAAAATGAAATGATCAAAAACAAAAAAAAAATTACTCCTAATCTAATAACCTTATCAAAATAAAAAAGCCCCCCCCCCAAATAAAAAACCCATAGCCTACACTAAACCGCCAATGGTCCTTAAAAGGACGTTTTGTGGGGCATTGCCCCAAAGAAATCAGCTCTTTTACCTGTAAAAAAAATACAACAACCCCCAACAGTAAAACCCATCACCCACCCACCCAACCAAACCCCCCAAATAAAAACATATCTAAATAAACCTAAGCTAAACATTGCCCTGAATAGCGCATTTGGATGGGCATTGCCCTTAAAAGGGCATTTAGCTCTTTTACATTGCCCAAAACCCTAAACTAAAAAAAAAAAACACCCAAAAAACCCTTAGAAAAAGTAACACTAACCCCGACGATCCACTTACAATTATCGAAGTCCGGACATCCATCCTTATCCAGCCGGCAAAGTCATCATCCAAGTGGGCAAAAGTCCTCATCGAAGCCAGCAGAAGTCTTCATTGAAGCGGGCAGAAGTCCTCGTTGAAGCCGGCAGAAGTCTTCATCCAAGCGGGCAGAAGTCCTCATCGAAGCCGGCAGAAGTCTTCATTGAAGCGGGCAGAAGTCCTCATCGAAGCTGGCAGAAGTCCTCATCAAAGCCGGCAGAAGTCTTCTTATAAGCGGGCAGAAGTCATCTTCTATCTTCATCAATCCGGCGCGGAGCAGGTCCATCTTCAAGACATCCGGCACGGAGCATCCTCTTCATACGGTCGTCGCTGTAAACTGAAGGTTCCCTTTAAGTGATGTCATCCAAGATGGCGTCCCTTACATTCCAATTGGCTGATAGAATTCTATCAGCCAATAGGAATTAAAGGGGGAAAAATCCTATTAGCTGATCCAATCAGTCAATAGGATTGAGCTTGCATTCTATTGGCTATTCCAATGGTGGTGGGTTTTACTGCTGGGGGGTGTTTGTATTTTTTTTTACAGGTAAAAGAGCTGATTTCTTTGGGGCAATTTTTTAGGAGTAATTCGTTTTTATTTTTGATAATTTCGTTTTTTATTTTTTGTAATTTAGTGTTTATTTTTTTTTTGTAATTTAGTAAAATGTATTTTATTCATTTAATTTATTTCATTTTATTGTAATGTTAGTTTTTAGTGTAAGGCAGGTTAGGTTTTATTTTACAGGTACCGTTGTATTTATTTTAGCTATGTAGTTAGTAAATAGTTAATAACTATTTGCTAACTAGGCTACCTAGTTAAAATAAATACAAACTTACCTGAGAAATAAAACTAAAAAAAGCTACAATATAACTATTAGTTATTTTGTAGCTAGCTTAGGTTTTATTTTACAGGTAAGTATGTATTTAGTTTTAAATAGGAATTATTTAGGTAATAATTGTAATAATTGTAAGGTTTATTTAGATTTATTTTAATTATATTTAAGTTAGGGGGTGTTAGGGTTAGATTTATGCTTAGGGTTACGTTAGGGTTAGGGTTAGGTTTAGGGGTTAATAGTTTAATTTAGGGGCAGATTAGGGGTTAATAATATTTAAGTAATGTTTGCGATGCTGGAGGGCCGTGGTTCAGGGGTTAATAGGTTTATTATAGTGGAGACAAGGTTGGGGAGTGGCGGAATAAGGGTTAATAAAATTTTTTAGTGTCGGAAATGTCCGGAGTGGCAGATTAGGGGTTAATAAATTTATTATAGTGTTTGCGATATGAAGGGCCTCGGTTTAGGGGTTAATAGGTAGTTTATGGGTGTTAGTGTACTTTTTAACACTTTAGTAATGAGTTTTATGCTTCAGCTTTGTAACGTAAAACTCATAACTACTGACTTTAGATGGCGGTACGGATCTTGTGGTTATAGAGTGTACTGCTCACTTTTTGGCCTCCCAGGCAAACTCGTAATACCGGCACTATGAAAGTGCCATTGTAATAGCGGCGTTAGGGAAAAAGCAGCGTTATGGGCCATAAATTAAAATATACTGTAGCTTAAAATCTTGTTTACTGTCCCTTTAAATATATTTATTTTCTGTGTGAACTTATTTCTGTTCTGTAGAAAGATTTTGAGCACAATTATCCTACCCCAGTTACAAGCATGTCAGGACTTTAAAAATCTTACTTTTAGTACCCTTGAGGTTCAGGTAATTAAGTGTTGAGCAGAAATTTCAGAACTAAACTTTCATGATTTAGACAGAGTGTGCAATACAAAAAAAACAAAAAACCTTCCTAATTTATTTACTTTGCTCACAGTCTTTTGTATATGCACAAATCCACAGTACATATGCATATGAGTGTGTGATTGCCTGGTGGCTGTCACATAATACAGAGAAAGGGAAATTAAAGGATATTTTGAAATGTCAGAAAACAATCTACTGCTTATTTGAAAGTCAAAGTTGCAGTGTTATTGAATTGTCTTTTTACTATGTATGTGTTGATTATGCAGTTCTACAGTATTTAAAAGGACAGTCTACTCCAGAATTTGTATTGTTTTAAAAAGATAGATAATCCCTTTATTACCCATTCCCCAGTTTAGCATAACCAACACTGTTATATTAATATACATTTTACATCTGTGATACCTTGCATCTAAGCCTCTGAAGACTGCCTCCTTATCTCAGTTATTTTGAAAGACTTGTATTTTAGCCAATCAGTGCCAATTGAATCATAAATAACTCCACAGGCATGAGCACAATGTTATTTATAAAGCACACGAGAACTAATGCCCTCTAGCTGTGAAAAACTGTCAAATGCTTTGAGATAAGAGGCGCCTTCAAGGGCTTAGAAATTAGCATATGAGCCAACCTAGGTTTAGCTTTCAACAAAGAATACCAAGAGAACAAAGCACATTTAATGATTAAAGTAAATAGGAAAGTTGTATAAAATTGCATGCCCTATCTGAATAATGAAAGTTTAATTTTGACTAGACGGTTTCTTTAATAGTCCTTTAAATTCTGTATTAGTTGTGGTGTTGGACATCCTGTAGCATAGTAGTGAAGTACTTGTCAGTTCAGGTGGAGACCCTGAAGCAGAGCAGTAATGAAAGACTATATTGAACTCAACACACAGTATTAGGCACAGGATATGACCTATAAAGTATATAGAGAAGCTTGTACTCATATAGGCAAGGTCAGCAACAGTACAGGCAATAAGGTACCAGAGAGCAGGCAAGATACAGTCCAGGACAGGCAGACAGACTAGCTATAAGAAAACAAAATTGTAAGAGGTCAGGATCAGGCAAAAGGTAAAGCAACACCCGAGCAAAGAAGTGAAGGTCAAATACAGCAGGAGACAAAATCCAAAAGTCAGCAGAATACTCAGAAGAACGCCCAGGACCACAGCCCAACGAACAGACAAAAATGGTCCTCAAATCTTTTTTCTTTGTTTCACAGTAGATTTGTAAATTAATTACATAATATAATATCTTATTGCTTAGTAGCAGTATTCCCATGTATATGAGAATTCTCTCATGCTGTAGTGTACATTTTTTAAGCAAAAAGGTAAATGTCATTTCAATCAATTTAAATCAGTTGTATTAATTTGATTGAAGTGACAATTATCTTTTTACTTAAAAAAATGTACGCTACAGCATGAGAGAATTCTCATATACATTGGAAAACTGCTACTGAGCAATGAGATTTACAACTGATAAATACAAGACATACAAAACACAGACTCGCAACTGAAAGTACAGTAAAATGCACCCATCGCAGGGAACAAGACAATCAATGCCATCACTCATTACTCTAGTGTCTAGAATAGGTATAAGATCCTGGCCCACTTGTGCACAATTTAAGTGACCAGACGTCCCATTTTGTTTTTTTTGGGGACAGTCCCAAATTTAGGACCTATTTTTAAAAAAGAAATTTGGAGCACATATTTCATCTTAGGTGTTCCGGATTGTCCCTTGCAGAGATAGCCCAAAAATGAGCACTTCTTCATTGTTCCCTCTAAAGTGTGCATGCTCACAGCTTATAGAGAACATTGATTTCTCATACTAAATAGATAGCACTCATTTTGGGCAAGCACACAGCTTGTCTCCTGACCTATGATAGGTGTAGAGAGCTGTGATGTAAGCATGGCATAAATAAATGCTGCTTGTTATATTTGCTACAGTATGGATGAGCATTCATAGCATTTGGCCTGGATAACGCATCCAGTAGTGATCGCAGTTTCCTCACTATAGATGGTAAATTTGAGGTCAAGGCTACAGAGGTGACACCCATCTTGGAGGGGAAGACTTTGACAATAACATGGTAAATCACTTTGTGGAAGAATTTGTGCAGAAAGGACATTAGCCAAAACAAGAGAGCATTGAAGAGGCTAAGAACAGCATGTGAGAAAGCCAAGTGCACCCTGTCCTCCAGCACTTAGGCTAGAATTTAATTTGACTCCATGTTTAGGGCATTGACTTACACCTCTATCACTGGAACCCTCTTTGAATAGCTGTGTTATGATCTCTTCTAGAGTATCCTGGAACCAATAGAGAAGACATGAGAGATGCCACACTCTCACATACACTGTCACACCCACTCTCACACACAGACAATCTCACAGTGCTCATTTTGGGCCATTCAAACAGATTGTTCCAGACCTTTCATTTTCTTTGCCTGCAAAAATAGATGTAACAGCAGTGCAACCTTTTATCAGCAGCTCCAGTCATCTAATGCCTTTTATAGCCATGTGGGACCTGAGGAGGAGGTTCCAGACTCAGCTTGGAGGATAACTGGTGTTTCCCAGCCAGAGGAGCAGGAGCACTGGAGAAACCATGCAGGTGACCAGGACCAGCTTACCAAAACATAGTTTATTAGACTCGGGGAGCATTGGCTACATGAGCTCAGTCTATTGGTTGAGTCGTCAGTAGGATAGACATTTTGCTCACCTTATGACAGCACTGGCACTTTCACTGGCATACATACTAAGCCTACACCTACCTGACATCCTATCTATCAATGTATTTCAAAATCATTTACAGTTATTGTGCAGAAATGCTTTAAAAGTTATAATTGATCTATGAGACATCTGGAGCAGAGGCATAACTAGAAACCACAAGGCCCAGGTGCAAGAATCTAAGAAGGGCCCCCCTTACCCCTCAAAAAAAAGGTGAATTTGATACATATCTTTTTTTTTTTTTTTTTTACATTTAACACAGAAAAAAAAGTGAATCAGATTACATGTCTGCAAAAGGAGGTACCCTGTGCCCACAGTCTGTGAGATGGTCTGACTCCCTATTACTGTATATAGTGACACTGTTTAACCTACCAGTACTGTATATAGTGAGTTAGTGACACAGTCTGTAATCTGCCGGTGAGATGACTGGCCTGACCCTACCCACTCCAGTACTTTATAAAGTGACCACAGTAGTCTGTGACATGGTCCAGCACCCCCCGTACTGTATATAGTGGTACTGTATAGTGACACTGTTTAACCCCCACACTGTAGTAACAAGGTTTGCAATTTGCTGGTTCTACAAACATACACGCACAGTCACATACACACACACACACATAAACACCAATGGGTAAAACAGAAACACTAACCCCTGTAGTCAGAGACGGAGACACTAGTGAAGCAACATGTCACACTCACATGATATCAGTGCAGGCAGTGGCAGGTCAACAATTTTTACTGAATTTTTTTTTTAAGCTTGGCCCCCACCCTCAGGGGCCCAGTCGCAGTTGCGACCTCTGCACCCCCTGTCATTTCGCCCCTGATCTGGAGTACTGGTTTTCAAACCTGTCCTCAGGCCTCCCCAACAGGCCAGGTTTTCAGGATTATGTTGGATGAGAGCAGGTAAAATAACCAAGTTTACTAATTAGCTGATAATTTCACCTGTGATCTAGTTCAGATATTCTCAAAACGTGGACTGTTAGGAAGGCCTGAGGACAGGTTTGAAAACCAGTGATCTACAGCAGGTGTCGCCAACCTTTCGGACCTCAGGGACCACTAAACTCACAATTTTTAATCCTGTGGATATATACACACATACTGTACATAACCATAGCTAAGTTTACATTATGTATATACATTTACACATTTTTAAGAATATTTTTTTGGAATTAACTAACTGAATGACAGAACTGAGAGAATACTTACATATGACAGATGAAGGGTGGGTGCCAACTTTTGAGCTGGAAACAGATTGGCAGAAAGTGAGAAAAAAGAATTTTGTTTAAAAGGACCACAAGACTTTCAAGTTACCTCCCCAGTTAGGAATTATTCAAAACTACTTATGGTCATGGACAGACATTGGAGTCATTAAGTTCATATCAGAAAGCTCTCAATATGGATGTGAGCTAACCAGAACTGATGTTACTGGCAATTACTACAATACTGGTGGGATATGGCTGATCTATTGGATGGCAATTACTGAAATTCAGTTGGAATGGCTTTGTCCGTGGGAAAATTATTAGAATGAAAAATAATTAATATTTAATAATAAAAAAAAAAAGAATATGGAGGGGAGGAAGACAAACAGTGATGTAAGTCCATCTGAAGGAATTATGAAAACTACTACAAAGAGACAGGTAAAGGAAAGAAATTAAATGAGAAATAAGAGAGATTTTTTTTTAAGATTTTCTTTTTTTATTTACATTAATTCCACTATTTCAAGCCAAGACCAACCTCTGCTGGCTTTAGAATGGAAGCATCTTCCTCTGAGCAGCACGCCGGGCAGGAGGAGTTAAAAATACAATCTAGCTACGCAAGTTGTACTATGCAACGTGCTTAGGGAGATTGTAATTTAACTCCTCCGTCGGTTTTCACTGATGTCCAGCCAGGCACTGTAAGGAGTTGCGGAGCGATGGGGGGTGACATCATCAGAGGAGATTAATTTCTGCTTGATGGTGTCAAGGGCCACCAACATCTTCTCGTGGACCACCATTTGTCCATGGACCACTGGTTGGCGACCACTGATCTAGAGTGATTTGAATGTTCATTCTCCCAGGGTCCTAGTACTGGTGAGAGTGTGTGTGTGAATGCGTGATTGAGTGCATGTATGATTGAGTGTGTGTGAGTAGGTGTGTTTGTGAATGTGAGAGTGTATGTGATCTATGATACATCTGCAGCGATTTGCAAGTTTATTATCCCAGGGTCCTAGTATGTGAGTTAGTGAGCGTGTGTGTGAGTGTGTTTGTGTGTATAGGTTTGTGTGAAAGTGTGCGTGAGGGTGATATTCATTGTATGTATATTTTCACATTCAAAATTTCCTTATTGTTTTATATTTAACACCTCCCGAATTTGGGTCTGGGAAATCTAGTCATCTCAACTATTCTCAACCCTCAGCCATTCTAAATATAGAGGGCCATATTACAAGTGGTGCGCTATTGTTTGCGCGAGTCTCAATAAGCTATGTCTCGACTGTGCTAACTTGTGCACATATTACAAGTTCAAATTGTAAACACCTTTGCTTGAGCATAAATAAATTTAGCGTGCGTCGGGTTTGTGCAAGTAAAGACCTACCATAAATAAAAATGTGCACCAAACACCACATAAATACATTAAAATAAAATGTTACACTCATATATACCTGATCTGACATAAAGTATTTTTTTTATAAGGGTTAAAAGGTAAATGGTATATGAGAAGGTTTTTGAATGGCTAAATTGTATGTATATATATATTGTGGAAAGGCCACTGCAAATATGGTCAGGCAACTGCATTTTGCATGAAACTTTTCTTTAATAAAACTAAACCAGTCTTTTTCCAGAGTCAGGGTATACTTCCCCTTTAAATGAAAAATGCTTTTCAGCAGCAACAGAAAATACAAAACAAAAAGGCCTACTCCTGTTAGGAGACTGACTAACAGTAGTTTCCCTAACTACTATTACTGGTCCAGATACTCTGGCCCCAGTGAAAAACAAACAAGCATTCACAGCTTTTACAAAACAAAACAGTTTTCTCACCAGACCTTTAACTTCCATGCAGACAGGTCCTTTGAAGGTCTCCACATGCACCATCCCAGTGCAGCCTGATACTGAGACCTCTACCTGCTTTCTCAGAGCTATGATATAGCCCTGGGCCTAATTATCAAGGAACAGGTGTACTAGCTAACAGAAAAACATTAACCACTTAACAACCGGGATAGATTGCTCTTTGTAACCTGCGACTGATATACACATGATCCTGTACCCTGTCACAAGATATATATATATATATATATATATAAACAAGTGTCCTGGCACTTCCAAAAAAACACAAGTGCGGCAATTTTATTTCATCAAGTAAACATATATGGATCCAACACATTAATACGATAGATAGGTTAAGAACAAAAAAGAAATAAGGACCTTGGCCCCTCTACATCAGACACGTTTCATGCTGAGTTAGCATTTGATCACTGAAATATATATGATGTCTAAATATGTGTATGTGTGTGTGTATATATATATATATATATATATATATATATATTTGCATATATGTGTATATACATATATAAACAGAAAAACACACACACACACATATATATATATATATATATATATATATATATATATATATATATATATATATATATATATACACACTTTAGAGCCCTTTCCACTTAAATACCTTAACCCCTTCACCCAATCTGACATATATATATATATATATATATTTAAATAGGTTGCCAGTTTAAGGTAGTAATATATTCGCTATTAAGTGTTAATCAGGCCCCTTTTTATAAATACTGTAGAGACCCAATTAGTGCACCGTAGGCCAATATGAAAATTTCATTAGGAATAAAAGGCAGTACCTTTGCCTCAGGTAATCATGATGCTTGAGAAAGCCTGAGCACTAACAGGTGAAACGTACGTTGCGTGAAGTAATTGCTACGCCCACTGGAAATTCAATGCGGGCGGTAGCACCTTGATGTGTGGAGCTCTGTTACTTTGTTGCCAAACTTATGGGATGTATTAACCGCTGAATAAAAAGTCCAACCTGGTTACTTTGAAAATGCCAGTAGTATCCAAGACGCTTGGTGAACGCTGTGATGAGCCGACTACGTAAGTGATCAGTGTGCAGTATCCAACTACAAGGTTGACGGCAGGGATAGCCGACTGCAGCACAAGGATCTGGAGGCAAGTACAAAGTACGGTAAAGTAACCGGAGGTCAAGAACAGGAGGAAACCTATTGGAAGTCTGGTGAGATAAACTGTGACTCTGTTAACTCCCTAACTGGCTAATTTCCTTTTCGGGACTGGGACTACCTGGAAATGAGCTTTTAAACGTTATATTTCAAGAACTGTATTAAGAACAGGTGGTTGAATTACACCGCTAAATCTGGGACATTGATATATTATGTCTCCATTGACTGCTTATATGGATTAGAACTCAGGTTATAGTTATACCCCTATATGCCATATGGATTGCATTCTCATTGGAAGTTTTTATGCATGATTAATATATGAAACTAGGCTTTGGGGTACCCCATTATTTGCACTTAGTCGTTGCTCCCATGTAGTTATAATAAGCAAACTGTCAAATGTTTTTGGTTTTGGTATATAAAAACACTTTGAATTTGAACACTGTTTGGGTTTGTCTCTCCTTTTTTATGACACAGTATGTGGAGTAATTAGCTGGAAATAAGTTTTGTGCTGGTTATAATCTACTTACGACTCTCTGTTGATACAATATATATATATATATATATATATATATATATATATATATATATATATATATATATATATATATATATATATATATATATATATATATATATATACTGTGTATATATATATATATATATATATATATGTATTGCGGTACTTTGCTCATTGTACCGCAAGATGTATATATACCTCTGAGCTTCAGGAAGCTCCAGAAGTCTCGGCTTTTAAGTTACAGTCAAGAACTGGAGTTCCTGAATCTTAATTTTTTATATTGGCAGACTGTCTACCAGTACTTAAGATGGGGGTGACCAGAGGGGGGTGGGGGGGAGTGAAGAGAGCTGTTTGGGAGGGATTAGGGGGTGGAAAGTGTCAGGTGGGAAGGTAATCTCTACACTAAAGCTAAAATTAACCTTACCATCTATCTAATTAACTCCACTGCCAAGAATAATAGAAGTGTGGTGTGCAGCTGCAATTATTGGCCTACTAATTACCAAAAAGCATATATACAGGTATGTCTGCTATTTCTGAACAAAGGGGATTAAAACCATTTGTGCCATGATTGCACAACCAGTATATAAATAATTTCAGTGAGAAACCCAAAGTTTGGGAAAAAATTAAAAAACATTTTTATTTGATCGCATTTGGCAGTGAAATGGTGCCATGAAATATACCAAAATGGGCCTAGATCAATACATTGGGTTGTCTAATTAAAAACATATATAGTTTTGGCATGTAAATAAAATAAACAAGGCTCTATTTCTGTTTAAATGGAGTGGTAGCAAAAATGCTAAAAATTCTCTGGTATTTTGGGCGAGTTTTTCTCTGAAAGTCCTGATAATGAAGGGGTTAAAATAATAAATAAAACATTTTTACTCGATTTTAATATTGTGCGTTTTACTGTGTATTATTATTTCACATAGTAGAACATTTTCTTTGTAG
Organism: Bombina bombina; assembly: GCF_027579735.1. Classification (NCBI taxonomy): domain Eukaryota; kingdom Metazoa; phylum Chordata; class Amphibia; order Anura; family Bombinatoridae; genus Bombina; species Bombina bombina. The sequence goes on along the minus strand of NC_069502.1, from coordinate 612,188,178 downwards.
TTTTAAATGTATACATATCTTGAAGTACGCTCATTTAAAAAGATTTATTCCTGCATTAGTCCATACCCTCAATGAAGATGATCCTGACCGGAGAGTTAAATTTTGTGAGTGGTACATTGCAAAATGGGCAGAGTATGCACAAGATTGTCTGGAGCGATGAGGCTACATTTAAAGGGAGAGTCAACAACAGAATTTTTGTTGATTAAAAAGATAGATAATCCACTTGAACTCATAGTCACTGCACATTTAGCCTTAAATATGTGAACTAAGTTATTGTTTATGGTTTATTGTTATTGTTTACTGAAAAAATTAAAATGACAAAGATGGTAATGTAACTAGCTTCTGAATGTATCAAGCTGACCCTGTCTAATGAGTGTTGTTGACATATGACTCTTTCTTATGATTGTTGTATGCTATCTTCCCTCAATAAATATATAAAAAGATAGATAACCCCTTTTTTACCCATTCCCCAGTTTTGCATAACAAAACATAATTTATGTAAGAACTTACCTGATAAATTCATTTCTTTCATATTAGCAAGAGTCCATGAGCTAGTGACGTATGGGATATACATTCCTACCAGGAGGGGCAAAGTTTCCCAAACCTCAAAATGCCTATAAATACACCCCTCACCACACCCACAAATCAGTTAAATGAATAGCCAAGAAGTGGGGTGATAAAAAAGTGCGAAAGCATATAAAATAAGGAATTGGAATAGTTGTGCTTTATACAAAAAAATCATAACCACCAAAAAGGGTGGGCCTCATGGACTCTTGCTAATATGAAAGAAATGAATTTATCAGGTAAGTTCTTACATAAATTATGTTTTCTTTCATGTAATTAGCAAGAGTCCATGAGCTAGTGACGTATGGGATAATGACTACCCAAGATGTGGATCTTTCCACGCAAGAGTCACTAGAGAGGGAGGGATAAAATAAAGACAGCCAATTCCTGCTGAAAATAATCCACACCCAAAATAAAGTTTAATGAAAACATAAGCAGAAGATCGCGTCCGATGCAGCAGTCATAAAACCTAGAATTTCCATGCATAAGGCTACCGAAGGGAATGATTGTGTCTGAAGGTTTCGACAAGCTGAAATCAATTTTAGACGTCTCTTGTCTGTCAAAGATAGAGTCATGGACACTGAATCTATCTGGAACCCTAAAAAGGTTACCTTTGTCTGAGGAATCAATGAACTTTTTAGTGAATTGATCCTCCAACCATGATCTTGAAGAAACAACACAAGTCGATTCGTATGAGATTCTGCTAAATGTGAAGACTGAGCAAGTACCAAGATATCGTCCAAATAAGGAAATACCACAATACCCTGTTCTCTGATTACAGACAGAAGGGCACCGAGAACCTTGTAAAAATTCTTGGAGCTGTAGCTAGGCCAAATGGCAGAGCAACAAACTGGTAATGCTTGTCCAGAAAAGAGAATCTCAGGAACTGATAGTGAGCTGGATGAATCGGAATATGCAGATATGCATCCTGTAAATCTATTGTAGACATATAATGCCCTTGCTGAACAAAAGGCAATATAGTCCTTACAGTTACCATTTTGAATGTTGGTATCCTTACATAACGATTCAATATTTTTAGATCCAGAACTGGTCTGAAGGAATTCTCCTTCTTGGGTACAATGAAGAGATTCGAATAAAACCCCAGCCCCTGTTCCAAAACTGGAACTGGTATAATTACTCCAGCCAACTCTAGATCTGAAACACATTTCAGAAATGCTTGAGCTTTCACTGGGTTTACTGGGACACGGGAAAGAAAAAATCTCTTTGCAGGAGGTCTTATCTTGAAACCAATTCTGTACCCTTCTGAAACAATGTTCTGAATCCAAAGATTGTGAACAGAATTGATCCAAATTTCTTTGAAAAAACGTAATCTGCCCCCTACCAGCTGAGCTGGAATGAGGGCCGCACCTTCATGTGGACTTAGAAGCTGGCTTTGCTTTTCTAGAAGGCTTGGATTTATTCCAAACTGGAGATGGGTTCCAAACTGAAACTGCTCCTGAGGATGAAGGATCAGGCTTTTGTTCTTTGTTGAAACGAAAGGAACGAAAACGATTATTAGCCCTGTTTTTACCTTTAGATTTTTTATCCTGTGGTAAAAAAGTTCCTTTCCCACCAGTAACAGTTGAGATAATAGAATCCAACTGAGAACCAAATAATTTATTACCCTGGAAAGAAAGGGAAAGTAGAGTTGATTTAGAAGACATATCAGCATTCCAAGTTTTAAGCCATAAAGCTCTTCTAGCTAAAATAGCTAGAGACATAAACCTGACATCAACTCTGATAATATCAAAAATGGCATCACAGATAAAATTATTAGCATGTTGAAGAAGAATAATAATATTATGAGAATCATGATCTGTTACTTGTTGCGCTAAAGTTTCCAACCAAAAAGTTGAAGCTGCAGCAACATCAGCCAATGATATAGCAGGTCTAAGAAGATTACCTGAACACAGATAAGCTTTTCTTAGAAAGGATTCAATTTTCCTATCTAAAGGATCCTTAAAGGAAGTACCATCTGCCGTAGGAATAGTAGTACGTTTAGCAAGGGTAGAAATAGCCCCATCAACTTTAGGGATTTTGTCCCAAAACTCTAATCTGTCGGACGGTACAGGATATAATTGCTTAAAACGTTTAGAAGGAGTAAATTAATTACCCAAATTATTCCATTCTCTGGAAATTACTTCAGAAATAGCACCAGGAACAGGAAAAACTTCTGGAATAACCACAGGAGATCTAAAGATCTTGTCTAAACGTTTAGATTTAGTATCAAGAGGACCAGAATCCTCAATTTCTAATGCAATTAGGACTTCTTTAAGTAAAGAACGGATAAATTCCATTTTAAATAAATATGTCGATTTATCAGCATCAACCTCTGAGACAGAATCCTCTGTATCAGAAGAATCATTAGAATCAGAATGATGATGTTCATTTAAAAATTCATCTGTATAAAGAGAAGTTTTAAAAGACTTTTTATGTTTACCAGAAGGATGAATAACAAACATAGCCTTCTTAATGGATTCAGAAACAAAATCTCTTATGCTATCAGGAACACTCTGAACATTAGATGTTGATGGAACTGCAACAGGTAATGGTACTTTACTAAAGGAAATATTTTCTGCATTAACAAGTTTGTCATGACATGTAATACAAACAACAGCTGGAGGAACAACTACCAAAAGTTTACAGCAGATACACTTAGCTTTGGTAGTTCCAGCACCAGGCAACGATTTTCCAGTAGTATCTTCTGACTCAGTTGCAACGTGGGACATCTTGCAATATGTAATAGAAAAAACAACATATAAAGCAAAATTGATCAAATTCCTTAAATGACAGTTTCAGGAATGGGAAAAAATGCCAGTGAACAAGCTTCTAGCAACCAGAAGCAACAAATAAAGAGACTTAAATAAAGTGGAGACAAATTTGACGCCCACAATATTTGGCGCCTAAATGCTATTGGCGCCAAAAATGACACCACATCCGGAACGGCAACATTTTTGGCGCGAAAAAACGTCAAAAATGACGCAACTTCCGGCGACACGTATGACGCCGGAAATGGAAAAAAAAATTCGCGCCAAGAATGACGCAATAAAATGAAGCATTTTCAGCCCCCGCGAGCCTAACAGCCCACAGGGAAAAGTCAAATTTAAGGTAAGATAAAAATGATATATTCAAATGCATTATCCCAAATATGAAACTGACTGTCTGAAATAAGGAAATGTTGAACATCCTGAGTCAAGGCAAATAAATGTTTGAACACATATATTTAGAACTTTATAAAAAGTGCCCAACCATAGCTTTAGAGTATCACAGAAAATAAGACTTACTTACCCCAGGACACTCATCTACATGTTGTAGAAAGCCAAACCAGTACTGAAACGAGAATCAGCAGAGGTAATGGTATATATAAGAGTATATCGTCGATCTGAAAAGGGAGGTAAGAGATGAATCTCTACGACCGATAACAGAGAACCCATGAAATAGACCCCGTAGAAGGAGATCATTGAATTCAAACAGGCAATACTCTCCTCACATCCCTCTGACATTCACTGCACGCTGAGAGGAAAACCGGGCTCCAACCTGCTGCGGAGCGCATATCAACGTAGAATCTAGCACAAACTTACTTCACCACCTCCATAGGAGGCAAAGTTTGTAAAACTGATTTGTGGGTGTGGTGAGGGGTGTATTTATAGGCATTTTGAGGTTTGGGAAACTTTGCCCCTCCTGGTAGGAATGTATATCCCATACGTCACTAGCTCATGGACTCTTGCTAATTACATGAAAGAAACACAGTTATATACACTTTTTTTCTCTGTAATTACCTTGTATCTACGCCTCTGCCGACTGCCCCCTTATTTCAGTTTATTTGACAGACTTGCACTTTAGCCAATCAGTGCTCACTCCTCGGTAAATTCACGTGCGTGAGCTCAAGGTTAAACACATAAACTAACACTCTCTGGTGGTCAAAATGCTTTCAGATTAAAGGTGGCCTTCAAGGTCTAAGAAATTAGCATATGAACCTCCCAGGTTTAGCTTTCAACTAGGAATACCAAAAGAACAAAGCAAAATTGGTGATAAAAGTAAATTGGAAAGTTGTTTAATATTACATGTCCTATCTGAATCATGAAAGTTTTTTGGAGTTGACTGTCCCTTTAAGTTAAATGCTCAGTTAATTGCCACAATTGCATGTTACAACACAAGAACAATGGCACTACAAGGGCTTTTCCCTTTTATTCTAAGTAGTGAAATATTAAGTGGTATATCCACTAGTCACCAGTATTAACCAAAGGGAATGGTGCTAGTGCATAAAATATAAATTGAACACAAAATAGAATATCGCTAAAGACTTACGAATATCTACTGAAAAGTATGCACATAAAGCACTCTGAGCCCAGACTAGTGGGCAGTTATTGAGGTACAAGGTTTTTAAAATATAACTTTTATTAACTAATAAACTTAAAATAAGGGTAACACACAATTAAAAATGACACAGACCCTCCCTGGTGTGATATAGAGCTATATATATCATGTGGGGGAATTAATATTATGTAAATGCCTATCTGTAACTAAATGTATAATTCCCCAAGCTTGCTTGTACTGGCATATACTTTTGTATATTATGAATTTTATTGTTATAATAAACAATTTACTTGGCACCGTAATATATTTTCTTTTCGGTGTTCAAATATACAGTTACAATCGCTCTAGTCAGTGTTTGAATACAGCTTGTTCTGCACTGAGTCAAGGTCTATGATTGAGTATTATAAGTACTCCTCTGATTAGATGATAACGCAGTATAAACGGCTGCTAAGTAGCCTGGAGCAACCATAATTGTCTGTGCTATTGACAAGAGGCATTAACTTCTTGCTGTCTGTGCTATTAGATGTGTTACATTGTTTGATCTACACACAGTACTGAATAATGAGATCGCTGTCACTATATACTCTTCAAATGTTTGTGACAATAACTTGCATATTCCTTGCTTATAATATTCATATATATTGATTCACTAATGTATTATAGGAATCCCTGTCTGGATTATGCTTTAATCTTTATGTACTCATTTAAGAGACAAACCAATGATAAAGTATTGTGATATGTCCGCAGCTAAATATCAAGCCGCTAGTATTCCTGTGTGCTCAGCAATAAATATCAGCTGAGCACCTAATTTGTTAGAGCAGAGTATATTATCCACATGTATGGTTTTGAATTTGCCATATAAATATACCATGACATGGGTGGTTATAAGTAACTTCTCTTGTGTGCTGGATGCAAATTTAACTTATATAGAGTAGAGTCAAATATCCTCCATAATCCCCTATCCATATTACTGTTATATTGTTATTGTATCAAGCAATACGATGTGGATCAAATCTATCTATTTAAGACACAAGGTTACTTTGTAGCATATAGAAAAAAAGAGGTCTGTTACTTAATTATGAGGAAAATACGTTGGAATTGTTCTGAGGAACATACATACAATATCAGGGTGAAAGAACTGGAGGAGAGACTATGGAAAAGAGGTTACAGTAAACGGATGACTAAAAGGGCCAAATATAGAGCCCTACATACACAAGACAGAATTTACTTTATTATTACTTTAATATACTTTATTTACTTTAAAAAAAAACAAAAGTAACCCAAATATACCAAGATTGATTATGACTTACAATAGTCAAACTCCTCAGATTCTAAACATTATAAAAAAACATTGGAATATCTTGATGATGGATCCCAAACTCAAAACTACCATAGGGGATAGACCCTCAGTAGGATACAGAAGAACTAGAAATGTTAAAGATCTTGTAACAAGTAGTCACTTTCAGAATAAAAGAACTGTGACAGCATTTAATCCAGGAGCACACAAATGTGGGAATTGCAGCACATGCAAATTCATGCGCAATACTGAAACCATCATTGATAGATTTGGAAATAGTCATAAAATTAAACGTTATATGAGTTGTAATACTGAAAGCGTGATTTATGTACTATACTGCAAGTGTAATTTATTTTATGTTGGTATGACATCAAGGAACCTACGTTTGAGACTTATGGAACATCTGAGAAATATAAAAAATACAGCAAAAGACAAAGAAGAATTTAAACCTTTAACTAGTGTAGCTACACATTTTTTTAAAATTCCATAATTCCAATCAAAATGATCTGCAATGCTGGGGCATTGAGAAAGTGAGCCTTGGCATGAGAGGAGGTGACTTAGAAACAGCCTTATTAAAATCAGAGAGTCGCTGGATTTATCTACTAAATGCAGTTCAACCATATGGGCTGAATGAACATAATAATTATTATCTTTTTCTATAAAAGATGAGATGGTAATATAATGTGCACACTATCAGAGTGCTAAGAATTATTGACATCTTGGAGTCCTCCAAAAATAAAAAAATCTTTTAGAATAGTGCATCTTTACTGTAGTATACAAAACCACATAAATGATATTAGTAAATTTCAAATTATTAGCAATGTGAAGCACAACATAGGGAATTAGAACCACAAATGCATTAGAACTTAATGAAACAGATTATATATTATAATTCCTTAATGTAATCACATTAAGGCAGGGAGCACAAGACTAATACAGAAAATATACAATATTTTTTCAACCATAAAATTTCCAATACATTAAAATACTCTCAATTCAATAGTAACTTGGATAGTTTAATAGCTTATTTTATTATTTTTATTCTTCAAATAAACACTCAATCATTGTACTTCATACACACATTAATTCACTATTGTTTCTTTTTTCCTTTTCATCTCTTATCACAGCCAAAGCACACACAATCATTTTTTATATCATGAGTATTATTTTAATTTAACTACCAACCCTATCAAGGTTGTCCTACTGGTAATATCACTCATGATTGCTACCACTGCTATTTTGAACTTTTGGAATGACAATGGTACACACACACAATAATTGGGTCACCAATAACTTTTGCATTTAAATTTAATGAGCAACTTTATTGTGCTTTATTGCTCATAATGCACACATCCCAAAAACAAGTTTTTTAGAATAGAAACAGCACAGACACAGAATAAATTTGTCACATAAAGTTTTATTCAAATATCAAGACCAATTTTATTTCACTTGATTGCATAGTTATACACAATTTATGTTTATATGAAGATCAATGATAATTTGCACTGATAAGATGGTTAGATTTAAGAATATGAAGAATTTTAATAGCCCTGTGTGATTCAGAAATTTAGTGCACACATAATTACTTTAGACTATTTTATAGCCAACATGGATATTTACATTAAGTAGGATTTATAAAATGTAAAAATAGGACTCCAATGATGAATAAATATATACCTTAGTGGCGGATGACAACAGAGAATTCGTAACACATAACAGTGGCGGCTGGTGACTTTTGAAGATGGGGGAGCACTAGCCCCGCCCCTCAGATGGCTCCGCCCATTTTATTGTGCGTGTATGGATATATATATAGACACAAAAATACACAGATACACACAGATATACACATATTTACACACACATACAGACACAAGGATATATATACACATATAAAAATACTGACACAAACTCTCACATATACATACATGCGCACACACATGCATTCATACATAAACATTCACACACATAGGATAGTCTCATTGTTCCTTTCAGTGTGCTTTGCTGTTGCACACAAATTATTGTTTCTATTAATAGTAAAGGCATATAACTAACTGGACTGCAGCACATTTTCTGATTTATGTTTGCATATTTATTTGGGTTTTTATTAGTTTTTTTAATGGTGCAATTAACCTGCTGTCATTCTGGAGGTAAACTGTGTAAAGGTTTGGTAAATATGCATTCACATAAGGGGTTAACAATGATAAAATTTCTTACACACACACAGATCTACACATATTTATACACACAGACAACACATACACACAAATGGGTATAGACACAACAAACTTGTATACTTACACACACATATAAAAATATAAAAAATACTGACAAACAAAGCACCAGGGGTGTGGAAATTTAAAAATAAACTACTTGTCCAAGGGACTAAAGCGGGAACCCAATCTACTTGTCCCTCATGACAATCTACTTGTCCTGATTCGTAAAAAACAACAACATTATTTACACACACACATTTACACCCACACAAATACATATTTACACATATACACATTTACACACACACAACCACATATACATTTATAAACACATATATTACACACATATTTACACAAACACACACACATGCATACATACATTCTGAGGAAGTAACCTAAGGCAGCAGTAACTGTTCTTTTAGCCTTGGCAATTTTAGAACTGTATGTAAGGAGTAGAGCAGACTATTTTTCACCCAATTAGAAAGTTGCCCTGGTGCGAAAATTTAGAGTGACAAAACAAGCCCATCCCATGAGGAACACATGACTGACCCACTGTGGCAAAAGCAGCCCACCCATAGAGTGATTTTGCTGAGTCATACCTTTTAGTGTAAATAAAATGTAATTTATAGCACTATGGCCAGGAAAATTACAAAGTAAAAAATAGGTTTAATCAAAAGGTTCTTCAAACTTTTTCCCCAAGACCTTCATGACCCACACTACCCACACTCTCATACAAAACACACACACCACACACACTAATACAAAACACATACTCTCATACAACACACTCTCATACCACACACACACACACCACACACTAATACAAAACACATACTCTCATACAACAAACTCTCATAACACACACCACACTAATACAAAACACATACTCTCATACAACAAACTCTCATAACACACACCACACTAATACAAAACACATTCTCTCATACAACACATTCTCATACCACACACACACACCACACACTAATACAAAACACATACTCTCATACCACACACTGATACAAAACACACTCTCATACAACACACACACACACTAATACAAAACACACACTCATACAACACACTGTCAGCCCCATATCCATAGTTGCCTTAGCTGTCTGCAAAGACATAACCGGCATCAAATTGTGCTAGTGTGGGATGTATGTGTATGGCTAAATATCCTACCCAGGTAGACCTTAGTGAGCCCAATGGAGGGGTTAAATTCTAAAAAAAAATAACAATATCTGCTCATAGAGAGCAATTCATTTTTATGTGATTCATACTTTCTAATGCTTTCAAACTGTTTGGGGGTTTCTTGTCCGTTTTAGGAACATGTCATAACTTTCAAAAGATTTTATGCAATTTAATGAAAAAAATGCTAGACAATGTCTGCAAAGGAAGGATTGGCTGGATTATAGTATGGAGATGTCATTTTTTAATTTTATTACATGTGTCACTCACAGGGTTATCTTTGGAGTAACCGCTGGGGTGGAGTGTCCTAGCTAGCTTTCACATAGGGAGTGATGCATATACTTCGTTTTTTCTCTGCAGGGTTTGGCCGCTCCTCAGCAGCTTGTGCCTGCTGCTCCTCAGACTTAAGGAGGGGATGGCTTGCACTGGAGCAGAGGTTCTAAACGTTCTTAATTTCCCTCATCCACAGCCCTATCATCATACTGCAGCTGTGTGAACCGAGAACGTTACATGGAGCCGCGCTAAATACTGACAGTGTTGGCGCGCAACAAAAGTCCCTAAAAATACATATGTACAGCTGGTTCTTCCTACCTTAGCAAATGTTTTAAAAACTTTGTGCGTGCACATCGTGACCGCTCAGGGCAAGCTCACCAGCTGAAGTATCGCCTGCTAGGCTAGATTAGGGCAGTGTTAGTCTGCAGGTGCCGGTCTGTGACAGTACTCACAAGGATATCCCCCGACTACCTTGTCAGCATTGTGCGTGCACGACACGACCGCTCAGGGCAAGCTCACCAGCTGAAGTATCGCCTGCTAGGCTAGATTAGGGCAGACTATAACAGATGTGTTAAACGGAGGGAGAGGAGATACAAGATCGTTAATCTGTTTAACTTAAGCAAAGGAGTTAGTTTTCACTGCGGTCTTATTCAGCTGAGCTGAAGCATGTGTACATTTTCCTGGCAGACAGCTTTGTTCCTAGAAATAAATTGTAAACTAAAATGCTGCCCTACCTTGGTCCTCTGCTATCATGAATGTTAGGTCTCTCTGGTTCGTGCATACAGTGTTTGAGCTCCTCTCAGCTCAATGACTATCTCCGCAATGAGATTTCGCGCCGTTGAGCTGGGAGGAGCTTGTCGAGCGTCATCACGTGACTGTGAGTGATGACGCTCTTCTCTGTCACTGGCTGCTGCTGGCCTGCTGCCTGTCTCTCTCTAACACCTCCCACCCCTCGCACAGGCTGAAGTGTGCGAACAGCTCACTATGGGGATGGGGAGGCTGGGAGCTGCGCAGCAGGCAATTTTAGAATGCACAAAGCACAGTGGCATAGTTTAGCTATCGCACGTGCGGTTAGGGCTTAGATAGAGTAAAATTTAGTACAGGGACCAGGCTACAGGCTGTAATACTGTATTGTGTAAACTGTAAAATAATATTATACTGTAACTTTTACACAAGTACATCATTAAATAAATGAAATAAAAAAAAGAAAATAAGTTTATATTGTATTTTTTTCTGGGGGTAAAAATAATATAATTTTTTCAATAGGGGGATATTGGAAAAATTATATTTTTTTTTCAGTTTTTTTTTTTCTTCAGGGATGCTGGGGGGGGGGCACGTGCGAGTGTGCTCAAATGGAGGAGCCTCCACTGACACATAATATAAAGGATTTTACACATAAGTACATTCAGCCTGAACTGAATCTGTCAATCAGTTAGAGCTTTCTAACTTCAACCTATCACGAGTGAGATAGGGTGGGACTTCCGGTATGAAAGGTACATACCCCCCAGGGAACGGCGGCTCGCTGCCTTTGACAAAGCCCGGATGGGCGAAACTAGTTAGGGAATTATCGTGAGCGTTTGGGCACTCTTATTTTAAATGCCAGACACTTACCTAGTGTGACATAGACCGGACCAATACTTTTGCTCTTTACAGTTAATATGTTGTAATGTCTGGGTTGTGCCAGACTTAGCCTTAATCACGGGGCATTTCTGACATCTGCATAATTAACTAACAGACCTCCTTTTTCTATATGCTACAAAGTAACCTTGTGTCTTAAATAGATAGATTTGATCCACATCGTATTGCTTGATACAATAACAATATAACAGTAATATGGATAGGGGATTATGGAGGATATTTGACTCTACTCTATATAAGTTAAATTTGCATCCAGCACACAAGAGAAGTTACTTATAACCACCCATGTCATGGTATATTTATATGGCAAATTCAAAACCATACATGTGGATAATATACTCTGCTCTAACAAATTAGGTGGTCAGCTGATATTTATTGCTGAGCACACAGGAATACTAGCGGCTTGATATTTAGCTGCGGACATATCACAATACTTTATCATTGGTTTGTCTCTTAAATGAGTATATAAAGATTAAAGCATAATCCAGACAGGAATTCCTATAATACAATAGTGAATCAATATATATGAATATTATAAGCAAGGAATATGCTAGTTATTGTCACAAACATTTGAAGAGTATATAGTGACAGCGATCTCATTATTCAGTACTGTGTGTAGATCAAACAATATAACACATCTAATAGCACAGACAGCAAGAAGTTAATGCCTCTTGTCAATAGCACAGACAATTATGGTTGCTCCAGGCTACTTAGTAGCCGTTTATACTGCGTTATCATCTAATCAGAGGAGTACTTATAATACTCAATCATAGACCTTGACTCAGTGCAGAACAAGCTGTATTCAAACACTGACTAGAGCGATTGTAACTGTATATTTGAACACTGAAAAGAAAATATATTAAGGTGACAAGTAAATTGTTTATTATAACAATAAAATTCATAATATACAAAAGTATATGCCAGTACAAGCAAGCTTGGGGAAATTATACATTTAGTTACAGATAGGCATTGACATAATATTAATTCCCCCACATGATATATATAGCTCTATATCACACCAGGGAGGGTCTGTGTCATTCTTAATTGTGTGTTACCCTTATTTTAAGTTTATTAGTTAATAAAAGTTATATTTTAAAAACCTTGTACCTCAATAACTGCCCACTAGTCTGGGCTCAGAGTGCTTTATGTGCATACTTTTCAGTAGATATTCGCAAGTCTTTAGCAATATTCTACTTTGTGTTCAATTGCCACAATTGCACCTACTGGGCACCTCAGAACCAGGGGTTACTGTATGGTGTGGATTATTATCAGTGTTGGTGATAAGTGGACCATTCTTTTTGAAAACACAATTACTGGTCCCGTTTATCTGGACGTGCTGCAAAAATCTGTCATGCCAGGAAAAATTTGGAAATGAGAAATTTTACTTTCAGCAATATTGAGTACCTCCCCCTTACCATCATGATATGTGGGCCTATCTTGACAAAAAAATGTTGAACAGATGGATTGGGCGAACAGGTAGCATTAAATTCCCCCCCTACATTCACCAGACCTCACACCTATGGACTTTTTTTATGGGGATACGTCAAAGATAAGTTTTATAGCATAAAACTTGCAACAATTAATGAGTTGAGAACATCAATTGAAAGAGAATGCACCCAAATACCAAACAAAATTATTTGTTATGTTTGCAATTCCATCTGTCTGCGTTATGAGCAATGCCTGAACCAAAACAGTCATCATTTCGAACACCTCAAAAGATTCTACAAAGGGAAAATAGACTTTCTGTATTGTAATTATTGCCCCCAGATTAATCTGTAGTACATTATCCCAAGGTTCACTCAGTTTGTGTATGCATTAAAAATCGAGTTTGTTTTCCAAGTTTGGCCATTTTGAAATGTCTGCCAGACTCCTCCTACATGCTGCGTAATAATGTACCAGGTTGTGTCTGCGAATCTGCATCATGGCGAGCACAACGAGACCTTTGCGTTCACGGTGAGTTGGATTTGTATGAATGCTTTTTATTTCTCTTTTATTGTTGATTCTCAATGCATTTGACGACTGGACTTGGTGAACTGTTGATTGATCTAGTGGGGGGTAGTTATCAACGTGTCATTTTTCCTGCCTTCGCCGGCCCAATACGCCTGCCTAAGCTCGCCTACCATCGTCGCCGCGGACCTGAAAAAATTTGCCTAAGTTATCAATAAATCTGTCAAAAAGCAGCGCACCAAGTACGGGGCGATGAGCAGCGGACTGTGAGAGTTATCACTCATCCGATCTCGCTGCTCTTTGGCTTTTTTACAGCTTTATTGCTAGTCTGTCACTAAGCACCCACACTAAGCTACACTGTTCTACCCCCTATACCGGCGCCCCTGGAGCCCCCCGCAACTTAATAAAGTTACTAACCCCTAAACCGCCGCTCCTAGACCCCGTCGCAACTCTTATAAATGTATTAACCCCTAAACTGCTGCTCCCGGACACCGCCGCAACCTACATTATACCTAGTAACCCCTATCCTGCCCCCCTGTACCGCCGCCCTCTATAATAAAGTTATTAACCCCTATCCTGCTGATCCCGCACCTCGCCGCAACTAAATAGTTTAACCCCTAAACCGCCGCTCCCGGACCCTGCCGCAACCTATATTAAACTTATTAACCCCTAATCTGCCCCCCCTACACCGTCGCCACCTATAATACATTTATTAACCCCTATCCTGCCCCCCCTACACCGCTGCCACTGTAATAAATGTATTAACCCCTAAACCTAAGTCTAACACTAACCCTAACACCCCCCTAACTTAAATATTAATTAAATAAATCTAAATAATATTTCTATTATTAACTAAATTAATCCTATTGAAAACTAAATACTTACCTTTAAAATAAACCCTAATATAGCTACAATATAAATAATAATTATATTGTAGCTATCTTAGGATTTTTTTTATTTTATAGGTAACTTTCAATTTATTTTAACTAGGTACAATAGCTATTAAATAGTTATTAACTATTTAATAGCTTACCTAGCTAAAATAAAGAGAAATTTACCTGTAAAATAAAAACTAACCTAAGTTACAATTACACCTAACACTACACTATCATTAAATAAATTATTCCTATTTAAAACTAAATAAACCATAAGATAGCTACAATGTAATTAATAATTACATTGTAGCTATTTTAGGATTTATATTTATTTTACAGGTAATTTTGTATTTATTTTAGCTAGTTAGAATAGTAATTAAATAGTTATTAACTATTTAATAACTACCTAGCTAAAAGAAATACAAAATTACCTGTAAAATAAATCCTAACCTAAGTTACAATTAAACCTAACACTACACTATCATTACATTAATTAAATAAATTAACTACAAATAACTACAATTAAATACAATTACATAAACTAACTAAAGTACAAAAAATAAAAAAGCTAAGTTACAAAAAATATAAAAAATAAGTTACAAACATTTAAAAAATATTACAACAATTTTAAGATAATTACACCTAATCTAAGCCCCCTAATAAAATAACAAAGCCCCCCAAAATAAAAAATTCTCTACCCTATTCTACATTAAAAAAGTGCAAAGCTCTTTTACCTTACCAGCCCTTAAAAGGGCCTTTTGTGGGGCATGCCCCAAAGAAAACTGCTCTTTTGCCTGTAAAAGAAAAATACAACCCCCCCAACATTAAAACCCACCACCCACATACCCCTAATCTAACCCAAACCCCCCTTAAAATAACCTAACACTAATCCCCTGAAGATCATCCTACCTTGAGTCGTCTTCACTCAGCCGAGCCACCGATGGAACTGAAGAGGAGATCCGGAGCAGCAGAAGTGATCCTCCAAGGGGCGCTGAAGAAGTCTTCCATCCGATGAAGTGATCCTCCAGGCGGCACTGAAGAAGTCTTCCATCCGGGCGATGTCATCTTCCAAGCGGGGTCTTCAATCTTCTTTCTTCAGGATACATCTTCATCCCGCCGACGCGGAACATCCTACTTTCCCAACAGACTACCGACGAATGAAGGCTCCTTTAAGGGACGTCATCCAAGATGGCGTTCCTTCAATTCCGATTGGCTGATAGGATTCTATCAGCCAATCGGAAATAAGGTAGGAAAAATCTGATTGGCTGATTGAATCAGCCAATCAGATCGAAGTTCAATCCGATTGGCTGATCCAATCAGCCAATCAGATTGAGTTCGCATTCTATTGGCTGTTCCGATAGTTAATCAAATCTATTTGTTAATCAAAATCTATTTGTATGGCAAAGTTAATCAAATCTATTTGTATGGCATATCTATGTAAGAGATCATTGCCAATATATATTTGATTATGGGGAGTATTTATCAGCTTCGCTGATTTATTACCTATGGAGAAAGCTAAAAAGCATTTAGCTGTGACATTATAGCTTTCAGACCTGTCATCCAGGCCGTGGACACAGTGGTCTTGGGGAGAAAGATATTTAATCAATTTAGGTTCAGCTATCTGCGCTAATAAGCCTTCGCTTATATAGCTAGCTTCCTGTTTTAAGTTTAATTTAGCATATTTGGTTTTCCCAAGGTAATTATTAGCAGTTTGGAGACAAGAGTCTGTGAATAAATCAGATAAACATCACTAATGCCAGGAATATAGTAATTAGCACAGACCTATTAATTGCTCCTGAACCAACTAAATACACATAGGACATCTGAACTCAAGTTACCTACAGACATGGGAAATTAGATCTTAGATAAAGAAATTATGCCTAATTTTCATGTAGTTTAAGATACTCAAATGAATATATATATATATATATATATATATATATTCAGACAACATATTAAATATGAACACATGAATCTGGGAGATTGTCTATGCCTAAGAAGGGTAATATTGGAAGCTGAAAACCTAAGAATCCAGCTCATTTAGCTGTGTGTAGTACCTGTGGGATAAAATAGTTGCCTGAGATCCAGTGTCAATCAATCCCATGATAGGGTTGGAGACTGAATACTGGAGTTCAGTTAATACATAATATCTCCCTGCAGTTTCTAACATTTCACAGATAAAATTGGCATGATTACACATCTGTGGGCTTCGCCACAGGTTACCTGATGTAGAAGAATTTTCATTCTTTTTTTTTTTTTTTATATTTTTATTTATGATCCAAAAAATATAAATACAATACCGCTCAATCGGGCTTCTCTTTCATCATGCAGGATGTTTTACTTTTTATATACAGTAAGTATATATACATAGGGCCCTACATAAACTAAGCATATTTCATTATGTTCTTTTTACCGCCCTTCAATCAATACTATAAAGAATAAAAATCGTCCTGTATTCTGATCTTATAATTTTTGGATTTTCAATTCCACCTGATCCCATGCCGTTGACAAGCTATGTCAACGGCTAAACCTAAAAAAACTACATCTAAACAAAACAAAACAAAAATAGAACAAAACAAAAACCACAATGAACAAAAAAAAATAAAAAAAAAATAAAAAAAAATTATATTTGTTTGCCATTCCCACCTGCCCTCTATCTAAGCTTCAACTTCAGCTGAATTCCTATAAGGATACAAGAACTGTTTCTGCAGAGTAACAGACAATGAATGCATCAATTTCCCCCATTTATTCATGTATTCTATATTTGCATTCTCATCGATATTCTGTACATCATATTGTTCAATAACTGCCTGTTTTATCAAGAAGTTCTTCCATTCTACAAAACTAGGTTTTTTACTATCTTTCCAGTTTTTAAAAATTATACTCCTCGCCGCTAGTACCGAGATATATATAAATTTCCAGTCTCTCCCTAATTCTTTAGATCTTGGAAGAAACAGCACTTGTTCTAACTCAATGTTGCTGGGTCTCTTTATGATCTTATCCAACCAATACTTGATTTCAAGCCAGAATTGTCTAATTAAGGGACATTCCCAAATCATATGTATCAAGTCAGCTGCGTATTTACTACATTTTGGACATTTGTTAAACTGTGTATTGCCCCATTCTGCTCCTTTCTTAAGGGTGTAATACGTTCTGTATAATAGTTTCAAGTGTGCCTCTCTCCAAGTTTCTGATATTGTTAATTTTGCTACTTGCAAAATTGACTCACTTAACCTTTCAATGGGCTCATTAATTTCTGTGATGTAGGGTCTCCATTTATCAGTTAAGTTATCTAGGTTGTTTTGGCCTTCCTGGACAAAGATAATTTTATACCATGGTGAAATTGAATAAAATCCCTGTTTGACCATTTTTAACCAGGGTTCAACCTTATCCCACCTCCAGTCCCATCCATTTTCCTTAATAAGTTGGTTCGCATAGTGCCTGACCTGTAGATAAGCATAGAGATCTCTATTATCTATTAGGAAGTCCCTTTTTAATACATCAAATGTTTTAACAACCTTTCTTTCTGTGTCTAGTATTTGATGGATAAATTTCAGTCCCTTTCCTTCCCAGTTTTGAAATAGAGGCGAGTTAATGCCTGCTGGAAATACCAAGTTATTCTGTATAGACAAATATTTGGACATACCAAATTCAACACCCATTTTCTTGCAAAGTTTTTGCCAGGCTATTATCGGGTTAACTATGGTTTTTGTATTCTTAATATTAACCGGAAGTTTCTGCCACTGATTATGTATAATGTTCAGTAAGTCGTATGGTTTGAAAAAGTTTCTCTCAGCCTCTGGTATCGTATAGTACGTAGCCCCCGTTATCCATTCCACCACTATTCTGCTTAGCATTACCCAATTATAATATTCCAGATTTGGTAGAGCTAATCCGCCCATACCTCTCTGCAGGTAAAGTTTGTTTAATGAAATTCTAGGTCTCTTATTATTCCAAATAAATTGCCTTACTGCTGACGACACTCCTCATATCTTTTTTCAACATCATCACCGGGATGTTTTGGATTAAATATAAGATTTTCGGAAAGATAATCATTTTAAAAAGATTGACTCTACCAGTGATTGAAATAGGTAGCTTGGTCCAAGCTTTTAGATCTTCTTTTATTTTCTTTAGTAGTGGTGTGTAATTCATACTATACCATGTGTCCTCTCTAGTTGAGATCAAGATTCCTAAATATCTTATATCTTCTTGGGCAATTTTGAAGTAATTTTCCAATCTTATATCTTTATCTCCCTTAATTACCATCACTTCAGATTTACAAAGATTGATCTTGTAGCCTGAGAAAGAACTAAAGTCTTTAATTATTTCAAGTATTAATGGAATATTTTCCTTAAGATTACGTACATACAATAACAGATCGTCTGCATATAAGGATACTTTACATTCATAGTTGCCCACCTTAATCCCTTGTATTTTCTCCCTTAAGATAATAGCAAGTGATTCTATTACGATGTTAAACAATAGGGGTGAGAGGGGGCATCCCTGACGGTTACCTCTGCCTAGTGTTAAACTTTCTGATATCTGACCATTTATTAAAAGTGAAGTACAAGGTTTTTTGTAAATATTTTTAACTAGATTAATTATTGTCTCAGGGAAACCGAATTCTAACAGTGAAGTAAAAAGATGATCCCATTCCACCGAATCGAAAGCTTTTTGTGCGTCTAGAGAGATTATTGCTAAACTAGATAATTTTCCACCTCCTTCACCTTTTTTTTTTTTTCCCCCTTTCTGTTCTTGTTTTGCTTATTTCAGATAATCTAACACCAAAAATACTTTTCTCAGGTTAGAAGAGGAATTTCTTCCTTTCATAAAACCCATCTGATCATTATGAATTACTGATTCCAGAACTACCTGAAGTCTGTTTGCGATAATACTTGTCAAAATTTTATAATCTGAGTTTAACAGAGATATGGGTCTATATGATTCCATTGTTGTTGGATTTTTGTTTGGTTTTAAAAATTAAAGTAGTCCAGGATGCCGTGAAGTGGGATGACATTTCCTCCCCCTTAATAAGGTATGAATTAAACAGGGAAGATAAGCTAGGAGTTATATGTTCTGATAGCATTTTATAATATTCGTTTGGTAGTAGATCTGGCCCAGATGCTTTACTATTTTTTAGATTCTTAATAGCGTTGCTAATCTCCTCATCTGAGATCGGTCTGATGATTCTTTTACCATCTGATTCCTTAAGCTTTACATTTTTTAATTTAGTCCAGAATTCAGCTTTTTTTTCAAAGTTCAGTTCTCCTGGGCTATATATCTTCCGGTAATATTCCGTAAATAACTTTAGGATATCTTCTGTCTTATTAACTGTCTTACCATTCATAGATATAGAGCTAATATAATTATGTCCTTTCGATCTCTTGACTAGGCTTGCTAATAGCTTCCCTGCTTTATTTCCAAATCTAAAAAATTGTGCACTCATTCTAAGTTCTTGTTGTGTAGTTTTATCAAGTAGCCATATGTCTCTAGCCTCCTTAGCCTCTACATACTGTTGCCAATTATTCCTATTTGGCTCATCAAGATATCTATTGTATGCTGAGCTTAGTCTCTTTACCATTTCTTTTTCTCTGTTTTTTTGTTTAATCTTTTTTTTACATATATAAGCAATAACTTCGCCTCTAATTACCGCTTTGGACGCTTCCCAGAATATCTCCGGCTTATCCAAGTATTCTGAGTTATTCATACAAAAATCCTGCCACTTTGTTACCAACATATTTTTAAAGTCTGTATTATTAATCAGATAATTCGGGAATCAAAATCTTTTTAAGGGGGAGTTGCCACTATTTATACTAATTTTAAGGATTAGTGGGGCATGGTCTGATATTGTTATTTCTTTTATCTCTGCTTCTACATCCAAACCTGATAATTTCTCTGAAATTAAAAACATATTGATCCTTGAGAGCGTCCTATGAGCCTTGGAGGCACATGTATATTCCTTATCTGTCGGGTTCCTCTCTCTCCAAATATCCTTTATAATAAGATTTACCATAAATTTCCTAAGTAATTTAGCCTCTAACTTATCTCTTCTAGTTTTTTTTCTAGCTGATCCCTCTCTTATTCTGTCTATAGGAGTTTGGGGGGCCATATTAAAGTCCCCCCCTATTATAAGAATCCCTTCTGTTTTTTCCAGTAACTGTGATTGGAGGTTTAACCAGAATGTTGGGGTATAATCATTGGGGCCATATACATTACAAATGGTGAATCTTCTCTTCTCCACCTCAATTTTTACTATCATATATCTTGCTTCTATATCTAACTCTGAGGATATAACTGTGTATTGTAACTTTTTATTTAATAAAATTGCAACCCCTTTCTTTCTTTTATTACATGGGGTGCCTATTACTTCTCCCACCCAGCTAGTTTTCAATTTGGCTAATTCCTTTTCTTTTAGATGTGTCTCCTGGATAAGAGCAATGTCAGTATTCAAACCCTTTAGTTGTCTCAAAATAGCTTTCCTTTTTATCGGAGAGGTGAAACCTCCTACGTTCCAAGAGGTACATCTAATCTGACTAGTCATTTTTATTCAGACCACCTGGCCAAGTGGGAATGGCAAAATATGAACAAACAAAACAAAAAGCAAAAAAAGAAAAAAATATATAAAAGAGGAAAAATCCCCCTCCCCCACATCCACCCTTTGAACTCTACCTTTTCTATACATCTTATTATACAGGTTCAAAAAAATAAATTTCTCATTGTATACACCTCTTTTTATATCACCTCCTCTCTCATGAATGTTTCAGCGTCTTTAGAATTTTCTAAAAATGTTGTCCCCTTGGTGCCCTGAATACGTATTCTTGCTGGATATATTAGTGTGGCATTGTAACCCTTATTTATCAGTTGAGTGCACAGAGGCGACATTAATCTCCTTTTATTAGATACTTCTGCTGAGAAATCTTGGAAGATAAGGATTATTTTTCCTTCTATGGCTAAATCCCTCTTTTTCCTATAATAATGTAACAACTTCACCTTATCTTGGAAATTGAGATATCTAGTAATTACCGGTCTCGGTCTGTCTATGTTGCTATCTTCCCTTCTATTTCCTATTCTGTGTGCTCTTTCTACTATGAGGGGTATGTCTGCGGGGGTTATATCCGGTAATTTGGGCAAAATTTCAGCCATAAATACGTTCAGGTCCTTATATTGTGTGTCTTCTGGTAGTCCTATTATTTTGATATTATTTCTGCGTGCTCGATTTTCTAGATCATCTACTTTCTGTTGTTTCTTATATCAACAATATTTGCCTCTTGACCTTCAACCCTATCCTCTAGGTCTGACACACGTTGTTCAACCTCTGTTAATCTTTTTGAAAACTGTCTCACCTTGTTTGTCAAGCCTGATATCTCAGACTTAATTAAGTCAAACTGAGGCAAAAAGATGTCTGACATCATCTTGATTAAAGCCTGTGTGTCAAGCTGATTAACACTCTCATTAATGGATTCTGACACAGATTCACTGCTTCCTTTATTTTTTTTCCCCTACTTTTAGCAGCCATAGCTGGAGACTTATTCTTGTGCTGTGATATATATTTATCCATGCATTCTCTTAACTCAAAAATAAAAATTCTTCTACCTTCCTTCTTTAACACTCTGTGTTCAGTGACTTCTTAATCTATATATATTAAACTTACATTAAGCAGGCAATATGCCTGTTGTACTATCCTCAAAACCCTTACGTGAAAAAATAAAAAAATAAAAAATATAATAAAAAAAAAAAGTTATTTTTTGTGTGTGCAAATTTGTGTGAAGCAGACACTCTGTTTTATATGGGATCCCTTATAGTAGCAGTGTATAAGTTTTCTTTTACTCAGTCAAATTCTTTATATTGACCTTATTTAATTTTACTTATAAGGACAACTTATTTAATGTTATTTCATTCTTTTAACATTCAAGAGAGAAGAGCAAAATGCACCCCCTATATGTTCATGTGTAATTCATCCTACCAGAGGCCTATTACACCCTGTACCTGAATTAGGGATTAGACTTAAAACCATTTTTTTTTTTTTTTTTCCTTTATATAGAAAATTATATCCCAAAAAATTATACCAGTGGTTACATTTTCCGTTTAGCTAATTCTTTACCCAACATGTGTAGACGACTGACTCTTTACAGACCCTCAGAGGAAGATATCAGTGTATTTTAATATTCCAAAAAGAAAAAACCTTTTGCTTTTGCATACTTGGATGTTTTGCATCTCCTACATTAGGCTATGTTTCAATATGACCATCCCCTAGAGACTAAAATAGGGATTTATTATAGGCTAGTCTTACACGTTTTCCAAGTAAAATACAGATAATAAGTATATGATCTATCTGAAATGTGCATAGTACAATACCTATCACAGTAAATAATAGTGTAATAATGGCATGATCTGAATTCACATATGGTCTGGAAGGGGTATATATATATACATATATATATGGTATATGTATTCTACAAGAACTCAGCTGAATGGTCAAGAAGGGGTTAACTCCTCATTCAGATACTAGGTCACTATGGAATGTAGAAAGATCACATTACCAGACCCCCATCTGAGAAGGATGACCAGCTGGCTTAAGATCCTTTGTCTAAGGCTAATGCCATTCCCTACCCCCAAAGCACATGCAGGATGAAACCATATACTCTTAAAATTACAATGGGGGCTTGCTTATGAGTGACATCATCATTGTGGGAGGGATGAAAAACTTACAATAAAAGTAGCAGGAATACTGGAGTTCACTCTCTTTCACTCTTTTTCAATTGGAATGGTGACCACAGCTAACATCAGAAGTAAGTGATCCTTACAGACACATAATTTCAGCACACCATACTTTCACATAGATTGGGCAAATGTATTAGTGTAATATTGATGTATAGTTCACTGCTGAGTATTTATAAGTGATTTGCATATGTGTAATTTATATTTAATCTGCATATTGTAATAATGTTTAATTAGCCTCATTGTAATAAAAGTTTTGTTACTGCTGGAATAAGACTTTGTGAGTTTATGACCTTACAAGTAGTTTAAGCTAGTGATTGTGTGTTAATATTATATAGTGGGTATAATAATTCATAAGGGATTATTAAATGTAATATTAGCCTTTCACTAAAGTGTATAGCAAATAGATACTAAGATTTATAGAGTCTTAGGGACCATTTAAATGCAGTTATTTCATTGGCGAGCCGACCCAGCGAATTTTCTTACCAATTACACTTGTTTAAAGGGGGGACAAATCCATGTTTTCGTATAATACAAGTGTGATTTTTGGACGAAAATTGAACCTAGTTTTTGCTATACTGTTTTTGAGTTGAGCGTTTCAGCAGTAAAGTCTTTGGCCAAGACTACAGATCCAGAGAGGCATTACCTAAGGATCAGTTGAACCAGACGCAGAGAAAATCATATCGCGCAGGACGTGAATCTGATTTGCTGGCAGTCTGAAGACACTTTAAAGTGTGAGTATGGAATTAATTGTTAAATATGCAGAATGTAGCACATTTGAGCCTATTGTTGATGAAAATACTGACATAGTTAAAAGACTGAAAGATGTGTGGTTGCAATGTGAGAATGAGAATAAGCTTATTGATAAAAAAAGGTTTTGTTTAACAAAAGAAAAATCCAAATTACAGAATTGCATGAAACTGTTGTTAGCTATCAAAGACCAAATGAATAGAGCAATCTTTGAACATTCTCCCCCAATAGCCATGTTAACAGAGATCAATTGTAACACATTAGATGAGAATTGCCCCACATGTGGGGTAAATGCAGAATATATTAATACTTTAGAAGAAAATTATGACGCAAGAGGCCAACTTATTGCTTCATTGAGACAGGGACTTGCAAACTTAACCCCTGTTGCAGTATTAAATGAGGACAATGCATGTGTGTCGCAGGAAGATGGGGCACATGTTGATGGGGGAAGGGTGCAAAGCCCACATGTTGATGGGGGGAGGGTGCCTATTCCACACAGTGAGGAAAGATTGGATCACACACAAAATACAGAGAGCACACACATTCCAATACTAACCCCACAGATAACTAGGCCAAGAACATTAAACACAGAACATCAAACAGATACTTTATCACTAACACCCAGTGTAAGATCCAGGGGAAGAAATTTAACTCAATCGCAAAATTTACTTTTTTCTACCACCTCTGCTGAAACATCATCCCTGGTATCAACTACTCTTATAAAACAAGATAGAGATAAAGTAATGAGACAACTGGTAAAGTTAAAACCTCTCTTTCCAGTGTATGATGTTAAAGCAGATGTTTTCACTAACATGTCAAATTTTGAGTCTGCAGTAAAACAATACATGCTGTCAGATAAGGAAGCATGCTTTTTGTTAAAAATGTGGCTTCCAGGCAGCATTGCAGCTAGATTACAATCACCAGTTGCAGGCCCAGTTAATTTGAACACAGATTGGTTTAAGGAGGATAAATGGGGTTCAGATGGGGACAGATTAAAAGCTGTTTGTAAACTAGTGACAGGGAGTAGAGATTTGGACAGTCACTCTCTTGCAGAAATGCAAGTAGCATTAAATGATGACCCATGGGTATTTGCAGCTAAATTTGAACAATTATATAGACTGACACACAGAATTTCACCAGAACAAACACCTCATGATATGTTGCAGTATTTAATTAAAAAATTCACATATTTGGAACCTAGCATACAAATGATGGCTGAGGAAAAGAATACACTAGAGGGTGTGTTATCTATTATAGGTAAGGCTAGGCAGAACATTTTAAAGAAAAAGAACACAGGGCAACACAGAATTGCTGTGGTAACCACTAATGAAGGGAAACAAAAATATTCAGAGGGTCCCTTCAAAGGTACTTGCCATTACTGCAATAAATATGGGCACAGACGAGTAGATTGCAGATTCTTAAAGAGAATTCAGAAGGAAACTGAGGGAGGGCAGGAAAGATTACATCCCTCTGCACCTCCAAAAGAAAGCTATGCACATAATTGGGTAGGGAAAAATAACAAGATTAAGCCCCCAGATAAAACAGGACAGGAATACACCCCAAAGCTTAGGCCTGGTACTAATCTGTATGGCCCAGCGCATGAGGCTTTGAGAGTGATGACTGTGGGGGGAGGGGAAGTGGGATATCATGAAAAGAATTATGAAAATAATTCTCCTCTGATATCCTGCTCTGACTGACTACCTCAGGCCCTGGATGACATGGTCCCTATATGTAACACCTTTAGGGATCATTCTGGACGTCCCTGTGTCTATGGTGTGATTGAGGGCCATCGCACAAAACTCCTCATAGACACAGGAGCTTCAGTAACTTTGACAGACTTACCATTAAGTCCCCCACAAGGGACAAGACAGACATTTCTTGTGGGACTTGGGGGATCCCAGTCCCAAGCATCCCTTATCCCAAATGTGACTATGACACTAGGTAATCAGTGGACTAAGGAAATTCCCATTTGGCAGAGCAAAAACACAGAGGGTACAATACTTGGTGCTGATATAATGAGATCAGAAGGGATGATAGTGGACCTATGTAACAATGTTTTGTGGAGGGATACTAGAGGGAGAAAACCTGTAATATTAGATGACTCTTACATCAGTCCCATAGCATCCATTGCATCAATTCCTTCAGAAAGGGTGTGGCCGGATACTGAAAGTCACCCTGATTTGAAGAGATTGGTCATGGATTTCCCTGACATATGGGCTCAACATAAGAATGATTGTGGCATATTAAAAGGCATTGAAATCAATATTGTAGGCCCTGACCCCCCTCCACAAAGACAGTATCGTTTTCCAGCAGAAGCTATTGAACCTGTGAGGCAAATTATTAGTCAGCTTGAAAGCCAAGGGATAATTAGGAAATGTTCCTCCTCTAATAATTCTCCTTTGTGGCCAGTAAGGAAAGCAAATAATACTTGGAGGTTAACTGCTGATTTTCGTATGGTGAATAAAGTTACCCCACCTGTTACAAATCTAGTTGCTTCTACTCCTGAAGTGGTATCCAAACTGAGTGCCACATGTAGGTGGTATTCTGTTCTGGATATAAGTAATGGTTTTTGGAGTGTCAGACTAGCCCCAGAGTGCCAATATAAGTTTGCTTTCTGCTTTGATAACATGCAATTTTGCTTCAATTCGCTTCCTCAGGGCTTCCACAGCTCGCCTACATACTTTCACCAAGCATTAGCAGAGGTATTAAAAACATTCTCAGTCCCAGAAAGTATCATACAGTATGTAGATGATATTTTGTTACAAACAGAGACAGTAGAGGAACATTTGGAGCGGCTGAATGAACTGTTTGGCTTGATTGCTGAATCTGGCCTCAAGTTAAACACTTCAAAAGTACAATTAATGAGACAAAAGGTGACATTTTTGGGAGTATCAATACAAAGGGGTACAAGATGCCCTACTAGAGAACGAGTTACAGCCATACTTCAGGTGCCCAGACCTTTGCATAGGCAGTCCTTAAGACAATTCTTAGGCTTGGTAAATTTTTCTCGTGATTTCATTGAAGGGTTTGCTGAAAAAGCAAAACCTCTCTATGATCTTTTGAAAGGGGAGGATGTTGGGAAAATTCCTTGGAATACAGAACATGAGGAAGCATTTAAAGTGTTAAAGGAAGGTTTAGCATCAGCCCCTGCCCTTGCCACAGTGGAGAGGGAGGCCCCTTTTGCTTTACAAACATACACATCTGACACTTCAATTTCCACAGTCCTACTGCAGGAGAAGGCTGAAAAATGGAGGCCTGTTGGCTATTTTTCCAGGCTTCTTACTCCAGTAGAGAAAGGTTATGACGCATGTATCAAGGCTTTGTTAGGGGTGCATTGGTCAGTTCAGGCTACTGAGCATATAGTGGGATTTGGGAAGCTCATCCTCCAAACACCACATACCCCTATAAAGCTGTTATTGGAGAAATCATTAAGTGGGGTTTCAACACAAAGAGTGACTAGGTGGTTAATAGATTTGCAACATCGTGACATCACTGTACAACACAATGCAAAATACACATTACCCCAACTAATGCACACTCAGGGTGAACCCCATGACTGCACAGAGACATTCACACACAGGGAATCGCCTCATAAATTGTTCAGGGACAAAACTTCTCCCCAGGATTTACAAATTTATGTAGATGGCTCAAGATTTTGGCAGGATGGTCAATTTAATACTGGTTTTGCTATTTGGGTCCCCTCGCAACAATTAGCTCTTAAATTTATGTTACCAAGATCATTCTCAGCACAGAGAGCAGAATTAGAAGCCATTTCTATGGCTTGCCACAGGTTTGACACACAAGACATTTGTATATACAGTGACAGTGTCTATGTGACCAGATCACTGACAGAGTACTTACCAATTTGGAATCTAAGGGGAATGGTAGACTCAGCAGGCAAACCATTGTCACATGTTCAAGCCCTTAAGAAATTGGTAGATTGGGGAACACAGCACCCATTGCAGTCAGCTATTGTTAAAGTTAAGGCACACACACATTTCACAGATGCACATTCACAAGGGAATGCACATGTGGACATGTTAGCCAAACAGGCAGCTGTAGATGGGGAACCATGGCAATCAGATGAGAATGACAGTGAGACACAGGAAGCATGGAGAGAGCATGTTACATCTAAAGATACAATGGTACACATAGCAAAGATTACAATGGTAGATTCAGAGGTACCTGATTTGAAAACAGAACAAGCTAAAGATCCTAACCTTTTCCCTCTGTTACAGGAACAGCAAACACTCCCAAATGGTTATTCAATTTGTAATGGGTTAATATGTTACTCTAATCCCAATGATCCACAGGCTAAATTGGTTTTTGTGGTCCCAAGTCATTTGCAGGGACCTATAACACAGCAAACACATTCTTTTCTTGGGCATATTGGGCAAAGTGCATTAGAGTACCATTTAAGGCAAAAATTTCATTGGCCAGATTTAGCAGAAACCTGTTTAAAATGTGTGCAAGAATGTTTAATTTGTGCTCAAATTAATCCACGCCCTAAAGGTCAGAGACCCATTCTCCAGAGAATACCAGTAGCAGATGGCCCCTGGAAAGCTATCCAAATTGATTTTATAGGCCCACTTCCACTATCAAAGGGGGGTCTCAGGTATGCCCTAGTAATTGTAGATATTTTTTCAAAATGGTTTGAGGCTATTCCACTTCGTTGTGATACTGCACAGGCTACTGCCAGAGCACTGTGGGAACATGTTTTCTCAAGATGGGGGTTTCCAACACTCATTGAATCAGACAGGGGTACACATTTTACAGGTCAGGTAATGCAAAATCTCTGTGCCCTACTGGGAATACAGACAAGATTTCATGTACCATATCATCCACAATCCTCTGGTATAGTTGAGCGCATGAATCGCACATTAAAAACAAAATTGTCAAAAATGCTTTCCCAGTATGGTAAATCATGGGTCACACATCTTCCAGCAGTTCTAATGGCTATTAGAGCTACACCATCAAATGCTACCAAGTGTTCTCCCTATGAGCTCATGACAGGGAGAAAGATGGCATTAGGCCACCCAGGTGAACCACAATTGTCTACTCCCTTGAGAGAATCTGTGTCTAGAGATCAATATCTCTCCCAAATTCAGGAGCAGTTGAGCTCACTGCTAATTTTTGCTGCCTCTAATATGGCCCCAACAGATTGTAAATTTTCATCTACACCTCAAACACCTCTGTTTGAGAAGGGGGGATTGATCATGATTAAAAATTTTCGCAAAAATTCTCCCTGGGATGCAAATTGGGAAGGACCTTATAGAATTTTGGACAAATTGGGTAATACTGTAATTAAAATAGAAAGATCAACCCCTGGGAAAACCAGAAGGCAGCCTGGTTACAAATGGGTCCATGTTGACCAATGTAAATTGTATAGAGGGACAGCTGTCCCAGATGTAGATATTTCTGCTAAGAACTGATATTCTCTTAATCTTTTTTTGACAGATTTCATTATGTGGAGCCTGAGAGGAATGATCGCCACAAACCTATTTGTATTTGTGTGGGTGTTATTGCAAAAACTTCCAATCTGTGACTGTAATGAACTTTCAATCACAAACCTCACAAGGAGTCGTAGATGGAGCTCAAGCAGCATCATCAGAGGATGGACAGGCTTATGGAGCTCTCAAGACCTTCACAAAGATTGTTTGGGAAAATTGACTTTTAATGTGGGTGGGAAAATTGAAATATTTGCAGAAAAACATCAAGACAATTTAATTGGTTTTTGGAGGGTCAATCAGGGTAATAAAGTTGAATGGGAATGTAAGTGGGTGGCTTGGGGAAAATGGACTGTAGGTCTGGTGGGAGAAGGTGTTTCTGTGTCTACAACATTTACAAATCCTATTCACACTATAAATGGCGATAACTATAATATAACCAAGGTTATATTTGAACAACAAATTGGAGAAGGGATTAATTGGAGGGTTACAGCTGCCAACTTTGGTGGAGGGATTGAAGTATACTTAAAAATAGATCAAATAAAGGAAACAACCACATTTACGCCTTTGATCTATTCTACTTTAATCACTACACCAAAGATGAAACATTATGACAATACTCCAATGTGTAAGGGGAAAAGTGTTGTTTCTAGTGGTCCATTTCAAACAAGTACAATCAAGCCAACTCCAGTATTGAGGGATGCCACATTCCAATTTATCACGTGGAAGATTAAAATAATAGATTGGCTAGTTTCCACACATTACCAAAATTGTTCCAGAATTACTGCCACTATGGAAAAAGCATTAGTTAAGTGGGCAGAAGGTACTAGGAGAAGGACTAGGAGGGATATCATGGATACAGTTTTGGGAGGTGTGGGAACAGGGCTAGGTGTGGTAAATTCCATTGACATATCCAGCTTAACAGCAACCTTACAGTCTCAGGGGATGTTAAATGCAAAAGGGATTCATACGCAACAAATGATAAACACTCTGGTAGAGACACTGACACAGACAGTCATTCAGGTTCAGGGTCCTGCCATTCAACATACAGAGGAAATACTGATAGGAGTAATTAGCAGGTTAAGGGAAGTATCCTGGGATTTTGTGTGTATTTCCATGCAAACAGAATTATCAACTGACTTTAAATTAATAGCACAGGCTATGGAAAATAACCATACACCTTTGGGAGGGTGGGAGCAGTCTGTTGTTAACAGTTTTGCATCAAAACACAGAGAATTATGGTTAAACAGTTGGTTGGGCTGCAGGGAAAATATATGCAGGGCTACTTCACTTGTGCCCACTAGTGGTACCTATCAGAATGTTTATCATTTGTTTTCACTAGGAACACCTGTCACAGAATCTCATGTTTTGCATCATGAGTTAGAGTTCCCAAATTTTATATGGAATGGTTCCCATATGGAACAGGTAGATATGTCTGGCTGCATAAGGTTTCCTTCTAAAATTTTATGTCTACCCAACCAGGCAAGAATAATTTTTGATTCCTGCTGGCATAATCACTCATATTGCAATGGTTTTGTGGAGAAAGTTAATCCCCAAGATATGATTTTTCCCTTAGGACAAGGAAAGGTGTGTTTTGTTGCATTGAAGCCTAAAGATGAAGTGCATGTATGGTTTGACAGGTGTAATTCAAGGGAACAAATCACACCAGGGATTTATTGTATTACTGGGTACCCTGTGAGGATAAGTTCACTACAGTTTAACTTCACTGTCCCACAGTTACTCACATATAACGCTACCTTGGGGGCTCCACTCATAAACCCAATATTAGTAGATGATGCACCTTGGCAAAAATGGGTAACCTTATTGCAAAAAGACTCTGTGTTACTAGAACATCTTAAAAATTTTGGGGAACGTGTTCATGTAAATTTCTACCATCAGGAACAAGAACTACAAAGGATTGAACATACTTTTACGGAGATGTCAAGTGCAACCTGGTGGCAGAAATTAGCAAATTCCTTTTCGAAACAGTTATCATGGGGTTCTGCATTGGGAAATCTGTTTATACATCCATTTATAATCATATTATTTATTTCTATATTATGTATAATTATTCAAATTTGTATGTGTTGTTATTTAAAATCATTAATTGCACGTGTATATCACTTATATTATGGTATGCGAATGGAAGCGTCTTTAGTACACTAATATAGCCATCACACATAGGTGGGGTTAGGAATCTTCCATCAGATTCACTCATATAAAACAACCATTGGAATGGAAGGGTATGGTAACCTCCATTGCCAAAAGGGGGGAATGTAATAATGGCATGATCTGAATTCACATATGGTCTGGAAGGGGTATATATATATACATATATATATGGTATATGTATTCTACAAGAACTCAGCTGAATGGTCAAGAAGGGGTTAACTCCTCATTCAGATACTAGGTCACTATGGAATGTAGAAAGATCACATTACCAGACCCCCATCTGAGAAGGATGACCAGCTGGCTTAAGATCCTTTGTCTAAGGCTAATGCCATTCCCTACCCCCAAAGCACATGCAGGATGAAACCATATACTCTTAAAATTACAATGGGGGCTTGCTTATGAGTGACATCATCATTGTGGGAGGGATGAAAAACTTACAATAAAAGTAGCAGGAATACTGGAGTTCACTCTCTTTCACTCTTTTTCAATTGGAATGGTGACCACAGCTAACATCAGAAGTAAGTGATCCTTACAGACACATAATTTCAGCACACCATACTTTCACATAGATTGGGCAAATGTATTAGTGTAATATTGATGTATAGTTCACTGCTAAGTATTTATAAGTGATTTGCATATGTGTAATTTATATTTAATCTGCATATTGTAATAATGTTTAATTAGCCTCATTGTAATAAAAGTTTTGTTACTGCTGGAATAAGACTTTGTGAGTTTATGACCTTACAAGTAGTTTAAGCTAGTGATTGTGTGTTAATATTATATAGTGGGTATAATAATTCATAAGGGATTATTAAATGTAATATTAGCCTTTCACTAAAGTGTATAGCAAATAGATACTAAGATTTATAGAGTCTTAGGGACCATTTAAATGCAGTTATTTCAAATAGCAACACTTTTTAGCCTTTAACATACAGCTTATCTTTCCAGAGGTAATATGTTCAGAAAGAGGCCCCTTTCTGGCAGTTTTTTTAGTATTTTATGCCACTATTAATCAGGGGTAATAATACTAACCTAGTAAGGCTTCAATTTAACAGATTTAGAGAACACAGATACATGTTACCTGGATGGTATTCTTAAAAATTCTTACAACCTATGCCTCTTAATCTATCTGCAGTATGCATGTCATAATACTTATCACAGTGAATAATAATAACACTTTTCAGCATTTAACATACAGCCTTTTTCTACTTTTTATCACAGTATAAGCAAGACAATGTCAACAATAATAAACTGCTTTTTTTTCTTTTTTTCCTTTTTCCCCTTTTTCCTCTGTGACCACTTTATCTGTTATTTACTGCCTTCATGGGGACCAGTAGAAACCTCAGGGGAAAGTTTACTGAGCTAATTGTCATGTCCTTCTGTCCAGAAGTAGTATATTCAAGGCAAAAAGACCCCTTTTTTTTTCTTTCTAGCAGTTTTTTAGTGTTTTATGCCACCATTAATCAGGGGTATTAATGTTAACCAAGTAAGGCTTCAATTTAGCAGTTTTAGAGTACAAAGATAAATGTTACCTGGGTGGTATTCTCAAGGTTCCTTACCACCTGTGCTTCTTTGTAAAATGAAGTGTAGCCTTTTCCCCAGCCTCAATTTCGCTGTCTTGTGTCTGGGCCCTTGGGCTGTTCTATGCTGTCTGGTGAGGAAGTCCTTCCCTGATGTAGTGCTGAAGGCAGCCGCTCTCTAATTGCAGAAGCTTTGGTCTCCTTGTGAACTGCAATATTCTGGAGAGCAGCACTCCTCCTTAGCAGCACCTCTGTTTATGCATAATGTTCCCGGATTGATGAAGCATTACAGGTTGATTACCTCCACTTTCCACTCCAAGCAGTGCTGGTACGTGTGATCCCTGCAGCCGACCTCTCACTCAGGCCTGCAACATTACCTCCTTCCTGCTTGCCGGTTTTTATCCGTTTGCGGTATTACCCGCTTAGCTCACTCGCTTTGAACCTGTGGGGCATTCCCCTCTCCTTATCCGTAGAGGACTTAGGGTGGCACCCGGCACGGTGATCTCTGGATCCTTGACCCGGTCTCCTGGCTGAGTCCTAGGGTCAAGTTAGGAGGGCTGGAACTCAGAATTTTCATTCTTATCGGTCCTCTCAATAATAGGGTCGACTGGGTCCCTGTATACTGCATCTGTGGAAATAAGGTTAAGAGAATGCTGCAAAGGAAGAAATTTGTTAGAGCTTCCAGGCTGAGGTTGCTCGTCATCACATCTAAATCGCCCGTTTCCGGTCTGTAGGGAGAGAACATTATTAGTACCATTATTGACATTTATCATTTTATTTGGTATATCTCTCCCCCCTCTCTCAGGTAATACTGCAGTATTTATGAATGTGCCTGTGGCCCACTGCTGGCCACTGGGTGTACCCCTAAAAAAGGATTGTTAGGTTGCTGAGCCATAAAAGCTTGACTCATATTAGTAAATAGTGTACATAATTGACTAACTTGTGTGCTGAGTTGGCCCACTTGAATGGACAAGCTATCTCTTAACCCATGGACCGATTTTTTGATGTCCCAGGGTATTGATTCCTGGATCTTTGGGATCCCTCAGCATCATAGCTATTTTTTCTATTTTGACGTGGTTGTCTTTGGGGTTCAACTTGTTCAGCGTTAGTATTTTGGGGAGCACTATTTACTTGGGGTGTCTAGTTACCCTGAGAGTATTTTTGCCACTTTTGTATTTACTTTTATGGGGATACCGATAACCTTGTGGGTTTTCATCTCTTTAGGGATAATTATATACCTGGGTATGCCCCCCATCTTGAGTAGAGTTAAAACTCTATACCTGGGGATGGCCTGTTTTCTCGGGCTACCTCCACATAGGTTTTCTTTTTAGACTCTAAATTGAGGGGGCTAGGTGACACCCTAGTTTCTGCCACAATTTTGGGGTTAGACTTTGGTTCCCTTTTAACCCCCTGTTCACCGGACTGCTGAATAGAGTATAACTTTGTACTCTCTTTGATCAGCCAGTCCAATGACCATTTCTCATCAAAATCTCTAGCTAAATTAAGTTTGATGGGCGCGGGCAATGCTTGGAAAAATAAATTCACAAATTCTGAGCATTCAAATATGGGGCAATCTTCAGCCATACTGTATGCACTTTTTAGTACAGAAAGTAATTCTATAGGGCTTTGATTCGTACTACATTTTAAACCTTATACAGCTATTTTCGCTGCAGTATTAGTGCGATATTGCCCGAATTCCTTTCTGCACTGTCGTTTTGTCTCATTCCAGGAATGAATATTCACATCCTTTAGTGAAGCAAAGAATTTGTGATATTTACCTTCAAATACCCAGGGCAGAAATTCAATTTTTGACTGCTCACTTGTAACATTCATTTAGGATAAAGCATTTTCATAGCTCACTAAGTGGTCAATTATAGAATTGGTTCCCTTGTTGGAGAACTTAGGTACTGCACTACTTAAAAAAGTAATTATTTTAGGGGTGTCATATACCTTATAAGACGTATCTTGGGCTTTCCTAGGAGCCTTATTTTTGGGGTTGGAGTATTCCCTATCTTCCCTTTTACTATGGGGAGAACCCTTACGCATATTAGTATTATGGGGCTATTTGGGTAGCTAGCTCCACCCTCGACTCACTATAATCACTGTTCTCCCCCTCTGAAGTGTAGCAGTTCTCTGAATTTAAAACATGAGGTGATTGTCTATGGGAGAAGTTTATCTCTGAGCTAATCAGTGACCTGTGTTTGAATTCTTCCCTAAAGGTCTGTAATTAGTTTCTGATGTATTCCTTAAGGGAGTTAAAATTATCTGCATTATTTTCATTGGTAATAGAGGGGTTTTCATTATGATGATACGGCCTTTTAAAACCACTTAGTTCTTTCTGGCTTTGTGCGAGTTGTTTATTTAACTCTTGTATTTTGGCTAGTAAAATTAGGTTTGTTTAAATGTAACAATTTCATTTTCGGCTATATTTAAATTCTCTTCGCATCTGCGTGATGAGCAAATATTATTGTTTATCTCCTGTAATTGCAATTCCTTCTCTATGAGGTATAGCGACATTTTATCAATAATGCATATTACAAGGGGCCAAGATTTTAGTATTAACTCATCTCGCTTCTTAGAGTTTTTGCATTTATTAATTTTGGATAATTCTTGGAACAATTCACTTTTTTCATTCCACCTTCCATTATCAATAGCAATATTTGTAGCCTTAATTGCAAGCATATCCATATAATCATTAAAATCACCCGCAATATTACACCTCTTTTTAATGTGGCCTATAATGTCCATGTTAAGAAAATCGCCCTGAGTGAGGGGTAATTTTGGGGAACAAATTTCAACACTATGTACAGATTCAAATGATTCACTTCTGGTTGCAGACATTATTATATTGGCTTAGTATTTGGTTACATTAGAACGCTAATACAATTTTGTATTTTTATTTTAAATATGAAAAATATATATTTTTTAAATATGAAAAAATATATATTTTTTAAAAATGAAATTTTTTTTAAATGTTATTTTATAATCTCTATTTACTACAAATATATTATATCAATGTGATAAATATTAATAATATCTCAGCAGTGCCTCCAAATAATATGTCAGTATATGGCCGGGTTATAATACAATATATTTACTAATTATTCTTTAAAACAAACCCCCAATAACATGCATATACAAAACAATTAAAATTAATATAAATTCCTAAATTTAAATTTATAAACACATTGAATTATATTTAAGGAGAACCAGATATGAATCAAAAATATACAAGCTTAAACTGTTATAATATTCTTTACAAAGTAAACCAAATGTACCTTTAGAATTAACCTTATTCACAATTGAATTGCATTACATCACCACAATGAAATACCAAAGTATGGGCCACTAACTTTCAGACCAGCACAATTAAACTACTTAGCCTACAATTTATCCTATATAACTAATTTAAAACATCTGAAATGATATATTATTTGTACAAACAACCAACTCCTATGCCAATTTATCTGAGCTGAAATAAATTCTTAATTATCTACAATTAAGACAAATTCTAAAATATATTTATATGGCTGCAATTATAAATTACTTGGCAAACAAAAGACTAGTTTTAAACTACACAGGATTATGAATGCAAGCTAAAATGCAAAGTGCCCTTTTAAATTTACTAACTTCAATTAGACTGTAGCAACAATGAATGTATTTATATATACTTCACGCAAATAAATTCTTCCAGGGTTCCTCTGATAAATCTAATTTCAACTCATAAATTAAAAGAGGTAATTTTTGCAAGATGGATAAAAATTAGGCCAAGCTTGTTTTATAATAGACTGGATCCCAAGGCAACAGTTTGTCAGTCAAAATTCAGCACCAGAGTCCTTTTTTCTCTCTTACCTGGGGTTATATCATGCAATATCATCCCACTCTTTTTTATTCTAATCATCAGTGAAATAGGATGATAGGCCCTTCGGAAGCTTGTCTCTGATTGGTTATTTGTGAGACGCCTCCCTGATTGGCTACTGGGAAATTTAATTTTCAACAGCCAAATGCCTTTTGGCTGTAATATTGGATTTAAGCCATTGGGGGCAGCAAAGACAATCAGTTTAATTAAAATATTGCTAACAGTAAATACAGTTCATATATATTTTATTCAATATACCATATTTTCTAGTATCAACAAGTCACATGTTCCATGTGTATTGGACCATGTCATACTATTCATCATGATTATTTTAATATGAAACATCAGTATTTTATCTAACATCATATTATAATTATCTTAAAATGCATTTAAAGTTGCATTTGATTATTTTCTTATATTCATATAAAAACACAGCATATTTCACATTCAGTACACCTCTTTTTGAGTGCATAAACATATGACACAATTTATGGGACAACCACACGTGTATTTGTCAGATGCCTGAAAAATAAAAATAATAGGTTATTTATATTTTTCATTTAGCAGACATTCACATATAATATATGAACAGACAATTTCATATCAATTTATTCGTACCTATTATTTAATAGTCTGAGGTACATATTTAATGTTTGAAAACTATATATATGATTTGTCCAAACTTCGGATCCTTAAAGGGACACTGTACCCAAAAATTTTCTTTTGTGATTCAGATAGAGCATGCAATTTTAAGCAACTTTCTAATTTACTCCTATTATCAATTTTTCTTTGTTCTCTTGCTATCTTTATATGAAAAAGAAGGCATCTAAGCTTTTTTCTTGGTTCAGAACTCTGGACAGCAGTTTTTGATTGGTGGATGAATTTATCCCCCAATCAGCAAGGACAACCTAGGTTGTTCACCAAAAATGGGCCGGCATCTAAACTTACATTCTTGCATTTAAAATAAAGATACCAAGAGAATAAAGAAGATTTGATAATAGGAGTAAATTAGAAAGTTGCTTAAAATTGCATGCTCTATCTGAATCATGAAAGAAAATTTTTGGGTACAGTGTCCCTTTAAGACTTCTATGTTTTCAAAAATACATAGGTTAAAAGACATGTTGAGATCTGGATTCTTAGGTTTTCAGCTTCCAATATTACCCTTCTTAGGCATAGACAATCTCCCAGATTCATGTGTTCATATTTAATATGTTGTCTGAATATATATATATATATATATATATATATATATATATATATATATATATATATATATATATATATTTATTTGAGTATATTAAACTACATGAAAATTAGGCATAATTTCTTTATCTAAGATCTAATTTCCCATGTCTGTAGGTAACTTGAGATCAGATGTCCTATCTGTATTTAGTTGGTTCAGGAGCAATTTACCTATTATATATATATATATATATATATATATATATATATATATATATATATATATATATATATATATATATATATATATATATATATATATATATATATATAATAGGTATATATATATATATATATATATATATATATATATATATATATATATATATTCCTGGTTTTAGTGTTGTTTATCTGATTTATTCACAGACTCTTGTCTTCAAACTGCCAATATTTACCTTGAAGTGGCCCATTGGCCTTATTTTATACAAAGCTCTAAACCTTTTGTTCTTTCTAAGATAACTATGAAAACAATTCTTTTGATGAATTTGGAACCAATGCCTGCGATGCATCCTGTGTAACCAAGAAGAAGTGGTGGTTGGTCCACCATGGCTACAGCCCACACAATTCAAGTCAAATTAGATTATAGAAAGAATTTTTTTTTATTAAATTCCATGATACATCTGTAGTTTATTTAGGGTTTCTTCACAGATACCCTGACAGTTACTTCCATGGAGAAATCTTGAAAGAGCAGAAGTCGTGAGCCTTCAAACATAACTTCCTTGCTGGCTCTGTATGCTCGTAGTATCTTCAACCTTTATTGAAAAATTAAACATTTAATTATGACCTGTCTGGGCCTCATCTTGATGTGTTCAAGAGTCCTTTCTGCACCAACCCGGTGAGCTCTCTCCACATCTATAGGGAGGATGTCAGGGAGTATCCCCAGCAAATTTGCAAAAGTTAATGCTGGTAAACTCCAGAAGATCCTTTCCCTTAATAGTTTCCGGGACACCTTTTATTCACAGGTTGTTGCATCTACTTCTGTTCTCCAGGTCTTTGACCCGGTCCTGGAGCAGTTGATTTTGTTTGACAAGTTGTTTAAGAGATGTTTCATGGCTGGTCTGTCTATCTTCGACATCAGAAATACGAGTTTCAGTGGAACTCAATCTTGAGGAAAACTGACGGACCTCAGTCATTAGGGTATCTACCCCAGATTGTAAGGACTCCATCTTTGGGAGGAAAAAGGATTTATGTTCCTGTAATAAAGAAGCTTGTTCCACAGCATGTGGAGAGTGTTCTCCCATGGTTGACTGTTCAGTGTGAATTTCAACAGTATGTTTTTGTTGTTTTCTATCTGTTGTTTTCCCTTTGTAGCTCATTGGATTATAAATCTTTTATTGTAATATATATATATATATATATATATATATATATATATATATATATATATATATATATATATATATATAGTAAAGCAAAGAAAAAGTCCGGACAGGGAGCTCAAAGCAAAAGTGAAAATTTATTGGCACTATATAAAAGCTTCTAAGATATATTTATCAGACAAATGGCTATAATAAAAAGCAAAAAAGGGGCTTGGGTGGGCGTCTGACGCGTTTCAGCTCCTTTAGAGCCTTAATCATAGACAGAATACTGCTCTAATGCCCTATTCAAAGTGATATAGACTATGCTATCTTGCTATTGGATGGCCTGACCTACCTGTGCTACTTGTGGGTGTATACCTATTAAGGAAAACTGCCTGTGTGTGGCTGAATACCTTGTGATATAAAAATATAATACTCTAGGTAATTGTTTATTTATTGTGTTAAATCATGTATATATTTATATCTTTACTGCTGTGAGAGTGTAATTCCCTGAAACATATTTTTATAGTTTTATTACTCAATTTGTATGTTAGTAATCTTGTTAGTGCCCTGTTCACCAATGGACATAAAGTCTCATTAGTTGACAACTGAAAAGAAGAAAAGTAGTAACGTTTCAGCTAGTTAGATAGTTAAGATACCTACTACTTACTTCTAAGCTGATCGCATTATATGCTGAATGTATGCCAAATTTTACTTGTGGTCATACTTATTAACAGCTTATTATAGAGGTAACTACATACTACTGTCACTAATTCAAAATGAATGAATACGGGCTTTGTTGTCCTCAATATATATTAAGATGTTTAAATATTAAAGTGACATGAAAGTGGGTTTGTGGTAGCCTCAAAATGAAATTAAGTTGGTCAACAAGAGGGCATGTAACCAATCACAACAACACTCTTAATATTGGATTGATCCTTATATCTATATTAACTGTGTGTCTTTACAAAACCAAATGTTGTTGTATAGCAGTTGGACAATGCCCTCATGTTGATCAGCTTTGTTTGCTTAATCGAACAAATGTAAAAGTAAATTGGAGAGAAAAGAAACAATATTTGTTTACTTACATAAAAAGTATTTACATTGGTATGTTGTAGTACTTATGTACAGAACCAGACTTTTTTTTATCATTTACTTATTTAGATACTGCACTGTTTGAAAACACAATGTAATGTATTTAGAAGCAGATGAGAGGCAATCAATTACCAATGATTGATTAGGTCTGTCTCAATATTTAGGCCAGTTGGTTGCCGACTACCTAGGGTGAAGATCCAGAACACTTCTTTTGCAAGGAGGTCCTTCAATCTATCTCCACCTCTTGGCTTCCTTTTTATCTGGTCGATCACAGTCCAGGTGAATGTGCTTATATCCTTATTGTGCTCATCCACAAAGTGTTTAGAGGCTCCAGTGGGTGTTATCCCCCTTTCAATGTCATTGAGGTGGGCACGGATCCTCTCCCTGGCTTCCCGGGAGGTACATCCTATGTATTGCTTCTTGCAAACACTGCATGTAATATATATACACACACACTTTTTTTTATGGATGCACCTAAATTTCGGCCGCAGAAAGTTTCGGTCGAAAATGGCATTTTTGGTTATTTCGTTTTTCATTTTTTTTGCCTTTTTTTTTCAGTAAAATTATTGTGTAGCATATTTCAAATTTTATGCCAGCCTAGAGCTGCTGTTTGAGTTTATTACTTGACTTACTGTTTTGCATATAATAATAGTTTTCTAGGACTATACTTTATTTTGATAATTGGTAAAAAAAAAAAAAAAAAACAACCAAAAAATGGTTAAATCTGATTCTGTTACACAGAACTAAATAAAGAATAATACTATGCACCAAAATTTGGACCGCCGAAAATGTGCAGTTCCAGTTTCGGCCCAAAGAGGACCAAAATGGCTAAAAATGTACAGCCCTCCCCTGTTCTATTGAGTTACATGTCTATCCTTAGCATAATGTTCTGAATACAGTATTCAAAGGAGGATAAGCAACATGTTTATAAACACTTGATATTATCAGACACAGCCCTAAGCACACACAGTGAATATGTATAAGCCTTATGTACAGTGCTCATACATCAGCCTCTTGTGCGTAGACAGTCTATTTGTCTGAGGCAAATATGCGTGCACACTATATATGCATAAGCCCCAAGCTTGCACACAGTTGGTACAAATTAGCACC
This sequence comes from Bombina bombina, assembly GCF_027579735.1. Classification (NCBI taxonomy): domain Eukaryota; kingdom Metazoa; phylum Chordata; class Amphibia; order Anura; family Bombinatoridae; genus Bombina; species Bombina bombina. The sequence continues at coordinate 612,146,655 of NC_069502.1, read as the reverse complement.
CACCAGACAGTGGCATAGTAACTTTCTATAACCACCTTGCACGTAAGGTCGTAGCTAAGTCCGGTGGTCCTGGTGATAGGTGACAGGCAGACTCCATTTGGGGCTCCGGACATATAATCTGATGGGTCAGTGTGAGACCCGAACAAGGAACTAGGCGGAGATTCGATGAGAGACGATCAGGTGCAGCCACGCCCATCACACGGATAACTACACCCAAAAACAAAACACATCTCCACCTCGTATTGTTGTCTGGCTATAACCATGCTCTCCCTTGAAGAGCTCCACCAGTTTCACTGCAGATCACACCCTACGGTACAAGTGACCACACCCATTTGTTGGAGCTTTCCAGCCTACAAGCTCTCTCAGCTACACTCACACACTGTAGTTAAAAAAGAAAACAAAACTTGGTTTCGTTTCGATTTTCGGCCAGGGGCATCCTGAATTTTCGGTATTGGTTTCGGTCCAGAATTTTCATTTCGGTGCATCCCTATTTTTTTAAAAAAAAATAATTATGTGGTGTTACTTGCAAACTAATATATTTTTAATTGCAACATTCTTATAGTCTGAAATTTAAAATCACTTTAATTTAAAATACATATGATAAGCAGCTAGACTCAAGCTCAAATTAGTTTTAACAAAGCTTGTTTTAGCTATCATTAATTAAAAATGTAAATATAAAATGAAGCAGACATATCAAGCATAACACAATGTTATATCACTACAAAGTTGTAGCTAATACAAACTTATCAAATATGCTGTATTACGTTTTTTTTAGTTTTTTTTTCTAGTGCATTTGAAGGAAGAGGAGAAAGAAGAAAAGAAGAAAAAGTAGATTTGAGTAAAAGAAATCTGAATTTTTTTTCATCTCTTGCTCTGTAATTCTGTAACACTAATTCAGTTATCTTAGCTGTTGAAACCCAGCAGCAAAATGCAGCAAGCATAGGCAAGATAGGCCACTTTTGCTGTCACTACGGCCCGATGACTGAAAGTGCTCTGAGGTGGCGATATATTTAAAAGGAATCCAACTCGATAGTGAGAATGCCGGCAAAATATTCAAAAGTGCCAACATTACTCTTTAAAGGTGAAATATTCCAAGCAGCATTGGTACCAACATTGTTGTTGTAAAGTAAAGCATCCCCTTTAAATATATAGCAACAAGCCCAATAAACATACCTATGTACCCCTAAACCAACATAACCCACCACCGCAAACTAACCCTACACTAATTAACCCCTAAACCACCAATAGTCCACCGCAAATAAACCTCCTAACCTATTGACCCCTATACCACCAATATCCCACTGCAATAAACTTCCTAACCTATTAACCCCTATACCGCCAATAGCCTACCACAATAACCCCTACACTAATAAACCCCTATACCGCCAATGCCCCCACTGCAAACACCCCCTGCACTACTTAACTCCTATATGGCAATAGCCCACTGCAATAAACTTCTTAACCTATTAACCCCTATACCGCCAATAGCCCACTGCAATAAACTTCCTAACCTACTAGCCAATAGCCCACCACAATAAACTTGCCAACCTATTAACCCCTATACCGCTAATAGCCCACCATAAACGCATCCTACACTACTTAACCCCAATATCGCCACTACCCCCTAACCTATTAACCCCTATACCGCCACAACCCCCAAATGCAAACTACTTCTACACTACTTAACTACCTAACACCTAACCCCCACCTCTTAGCTAACACCCCCTAAGTTACACAAAATAACAAAAACTACATTTACAAAAAAAAAAAAAGTAACACATGGCATTATGTAATGCAGAGGTCCCAATATTTTTGCCCATGACTGTATATATATATATATATATATATATATATATATATATATATATATATATATATATATACACACTGTATTTATATATATATATATATATATATATATATATATATATATATATATGTAATATTTATTTTTTCTTGAAGAATAGAATAACCTGTTTTACTGACTTTTTGGAACAACTCCTCCAGCTGTAGGCTATTTGCCCTTCATAAATTAAATTAGCAATGCAGCCTTCACATTAATTATTAAACATGCATATAGAACATAATGATATATAATTTGTGATTGTATAAAGATAATATTTGGAAAGGAATGTAGACAGTCAAGTATGAGATAAAGATATCTGCATATTTCTTCACAGATACATCAACCTTTCAGAGCTAGAGTAAATAATAACTAATGCTGTGTGCCTAAACACCATTTTTAAAATAAGAGTTTTATAATTAATTAATCTCTGCTAGAGACAAAACTTAATCTGCTTTCCCTTACCTGCATTATAATGTCACAACCTTTTTGTTATTATGTTCCATATTATCATTTTATTTTACCTTATGGTGAATTCAAGCATTTATTTATGTTCTGTTTTTGACTGCCTTAGATGTTAAAGGGACCGTGTACTAAAAACACATCTATCATCATTGTGAAAGAGCTTCAAAAACAAGTTGAATACCGTTTTTATTGCACCAATAAATACTGTTTAAGTTTAAAATGAAACTAATACTGCTGTATCACTTATGTACTTCCTGTGAATGTTTACGTGCTGGTAGGTACTTCCTGCTCGTGCTTAATTGCCTAGATTCATAGACCCATAGCGGCCTTGTTGAAAACTAGGCAAGATTTTTGTGGAGTGAGGCAGAGAGTTCTACAAAATAGGGGCCATTGTGGTGAATTTCTGTAGATGGGAATGTGAGGAGGTAACAAGAGAGAAGGAGAGAAGAAGGTCATGAGCCGAGTGAAGGGGATGGGAGAGAGAGTATCTGAAGACAAGGGCACATAAATAGGTGGGGAGCAGTGTTACTGAGGGCCATGAATGTCAGGATTTTGGTTTAGGTTTTATTCTTGAGGCTAGAGGAAGTCAGTGAAGGGATTGGCAGAGAGGTGCAGCGGATGAGGAGCGTGTAAGGAAGATCAGCCTAGCAGAGCCATTCATTATCAAGAGTAAAGGAAATAGATAGGAGTTGCAATAGTCGAGGGTTGAGAGAGTGGATTCAAATCTTAATTGTGTCTTGGGTGAGGAAGTGGCGAATTTTGGAGACGTTTAAGTTGGAAACAGCAGGAATTGGCTAAAGACTATATGTACGGAGGGAAAGAAAGATCTCAGTCAAGTATGGTTGGGGTAATGTTATTATCAACAGTTATAGAAAGTTGGGGGTAGAGATTTTGGAAGAAGGGAAGAAAATAAGGAGCTCGGTTTTGGAGAGATTATTGTAAAATAGTTGAGTGCGTTCTTGCAAGAGACTGATTGTGGCTGTCTCGGGTTGCCTAGAGGTGTGGTTGGGAATTTTCACCTACACTTAGGGCCCTATGATCTAAAGGTCTCTGGGTTGGCAAGATTATTTATGAATGCTCACCAGTAATTCTGTTTCCCTGGTGGAATGGTCTAAAGCCACTTTTTACCCTGAAAACAGGGTGTCTCGCTAAGGGACGTATACTGTATTTTCTTATGGGGTGGAGATGCATACATTACAAAAGTGCACAATAAAACTCATATTTTAAAAATCTTACAAAATGAATAATGGAACCATTCACACAAATACACAGGAAAAACATAATTTATGTAAGAATTTACCTGATAAATTCATTTATTTCATATTGGCAAGAGTCCATGAGCTAGTGACGTATGGGATATACATTCCTACCAGGAGGGGCAAAGTTTCCCAAACTTCAAAATGCCTATAAATACACCCCCCACCACACCCACAATTCAGTTTAATGAATAGCCAAGAAGTGGGGTGATAAGAAAGGAGCGAAAGCATCAACAAGGAATTGGAATAATTGTGCTTTATACAAAAAAATCATAACCACCATTAAAAGGGTGGGTCTCATGGACTCTTGCCAATATGAAAGAAATGAATTTATCAGGTAAATTCTTACATAAATTATGTTTTATTTCATGTAATTAGCAAGAGTCCATGAGCTAGTGACGTATGGGATAGCAAATACCCAAGATGTGGAACTCCACGCAAGAGTCACTAGAGAGGGAGGGATAAAAATAAAGACAGCCAATTCCACAGAAAAATTAATCCACAACCCAAATCAAAAGTTTTAATCTTAATAATGAAAAAAACTGAAATTATAAGCAGAAGAATCAAACTGAAACAGCTGCCTGAAGTACTTTTCTACCAGAAACTGCTTCTGAAGAAGAAAAAATATCAAAATGGTAGAATTTAGTAAAAGTATGCAAAGAAGACCAAGTTACTGCTTTGCAAATCTGATCAACAGAAGCTTCATTCCTTAAAGCCCAGGAAGTAGAAACTGACCTGGTAGAATGAGCCGTAATCCTCTGAGGTGGGGATTTACCCGACTCCAAATAAGCATGATGAATCAAAAGCTTTAACCAAGAAGCCAAGGAAATAGCAGAGGCCTTCTGACCTTTCCTAGAACCAGAAAAGATAACAAATAGACTAGAAGTCTTCCTGAAATCTTTAGTAACTTCAACATAATATTTCAAAGCCCTTACCACATCCAAAGAATGTAAAGATCTCTCCAGACAATTCTTAGGATAAGGACACAAAGAAGGGACAACAATTTCTCTACTACTGTTGTTGGAGTTCACAACTTTAGGTAAAAATTTAAACAAAGTCCGCAAAACCGCCTTATCCTGATGAAAAATCAGAAAAGGAGATTCACAAGAAAGAGCAGATAATTCAGAAACTCTTCTAGCAGAAGAGATGGCCAAAAGGAACAACACTTTCCAAGAAAGCAATTTAATGTCCAGAGAATACATAGGCTCAAAAGGAGGAGCCTGTAAAGCCTTCAAAATCAAATTAAGACTCCAAGGAGGAGAGATTGATTTAATGACAGGCCTGATACGAACCAAAGCCTGAACAAAACAATGAATATCAGGAAGATTAGCAATTTTTGGAATTCTAAAAAGGTTCCCTTGTCTGAGGAATCAAGGAACTTTTTGGTAAATTGATCCTCCAACCATGCCTTTGAAGAACAACACTAGTTGATTCATGTGAGATTCTGAAGAATGTAAAGACTGAGCAAGTACCAAGATATCGTCCAAATAAGAAAACACCGCAATACCCCGCTCTCTGATTACAGAGAGTAGGGCACCGAGAACCATTGAAAAGATACTTGGAGCTGTTGCTAGGCCAAAAGGAAGAGCAACAAATTGGTAATGCTTGTCTAGATCTGATAGTGATCTGGATGAATAGGAATATGAAGATATGCATCCTGTAAGTCTATTGTGGACATATAATGCCCTTGCTGAACAAAAGGCAGAATAGTCCTTATAGTCACCATCTTGAATGTTGGTATTCTTACATAACAATTCAAAATTTTTAGATCCAGAACTGGTCTGAAAGAATTCTCCTTCTTTGGAACAATGAACAGATTTGAATAAAACCCCAGACCCCGTTCCTGAAAAGGAACTGGCACAATTACCCCAGATAACTCCAGGTCTGAAACACACTTCAGGAAAGCCTGAGCCTTTACTGGGTTCACTGGAATGCGAGAGAGAAAGAAACTTCTCACAGGCGGTCTTACTTTGAAACCTATTCTATACCCTTGAGAAACAATGTTCTGAATCCAATAATTTTGGATTGAATTGATCCAAACATCCTTGTAAAATCTTAGTCTGCCCCCTACCAGCTGCGTTGGAATGAGGGCCGCACCTTCATGTGGACTTGGGGGCTGATTTTGATGTTTTAAATGGCTTGGATTTATTCCAAACTGGAGAAGGCTTCTAATTGGAAACCGTTCCCTTAGGAGAAGGGTCAGGTTTCTGTTCCTTATTTTGACGAAAGGAACGAAAATGGTTAGCAGCCCTAAATTTACCCTTAGATTTTTTATCCTGAGGCAAAAAAGCTTCCTTCCCCCCAGTGACAGTTGAAATAATAGAATCCAACTGAGAACCAAATAATTTATTACCTTGGAAAGAGAGAGATAGCAACGTTGATTTAGAAGTCATATTCCAAGATTTAAGCCATAAAGCTCTTCTGGCTAAAATAGCTAAAGACATATACCTGACATCAATTCTAATGATATCAAAAATGGCATCACAAATGAAATTATTAGCATGTTGAATTAGCTTAACAATGCTATACACTTTATGATCTGGTACTTGTTGTGCTAAAGTTTCCAACCATAAAGTTGAAGCAGCAGCAACATCAGCCAAAGAAATAGCAGGCCTAAGAAGATGACCTGGACATAAATAAGCCTTCCTTAGATAAGATTCAAGTTTCCTATTTAAAGGATCTTTAAAAGAAGTACTATCTGCCGTAGGAATAGTAGTACGTTTAGCAAGAGTAGAGATGGCCCCATCAACTTTGGGGATCTTTTCCCAAAACTCCAATCTATCAGTCGGCAAAGGATACAGTTTCTAGATATGTGCATGATCGAAAAATTTGTTTCGGTTCAGTTCGGATCGATTCAGAGTTTTTCGAATTTCGTTTTGAATTCGGAAAACTTCGAATGAATTCGTTTCGGATTCATTCGGATTTGAAAAAATTCGCCTGGATTCGGTTCGATACGGTTCGGAAATTCGGAATTTTGGTATGTGTGCTGTGTTTTAGACTAGTATTATGTACTGTATATTAGGTGTAACCCATAGCAGAGTGATATAACCTCATATACTGTACAATACTAGTGTAATCCATGGCCATCCGAATTTACCGAATAAATCCGAACTAATTCGTATTTATTCGGTAAATTCGGCAGTATTTTAATTCGGAAATTCGGATCGATCAGAATCTCCGAATTTGCAGAATTTTCCGAATTTCCGAATCGATCCGAAACGAATTGCACATGTCTAACAGTTTCTTAAACCTTGAAGTAGGAGTAAAATAAGTACCCAGTCTATTCCCTTCCCTAGAAATTACATCTGAAATAGCCTCAGGACCTGGAAAAACCGCTGGAATAACTACATGAGGTTTAAAAAACGAATTTAAACGTTTACTGGTTTTAATATCAAGAGGACTAGTCTCCTCCATATCTAATGCAATCAACACCTCTTTTAATAAGGAACGTATATACTCCATTTTAAATAAGTATGAAGATTTGTCAATGTCAATATCTGAGGCAGAATCTTCTGAACCAGATAGATCCTCATCAGAGATAGATAAATTAGAATGCTGTCGGTCATTTAAAAATTAATCAATTTTATGAGAAGTTTTAAAAGACCTTTTACATTTATTAGAAGGTGGTATGACAGACAAAGCCTTCTGAATGGAATTAGAAACAAATTCTCTCACATTAACAGGAATATCCTGAACATTAGATGTTGAATTAACAACAACAGGTAATGGATTACTACTAATGGAAATATTATCTGCATTTGAAAGTTTATCATGACAACTAACACAAACTACAGCCGGAGGAACAGTTACCACAAGTTTACAACAAATGCACTAAGCTTTGGTAGAACCGACATCAGGCAGCAGGATTCCAGTAGTAGATTCTGAGACAGGGTCAGTTTGAGACATCTTGCAATATGTAATAGAAAAAATAACATATAAAGCAAAATTATCAATTTTCTTATATGACAGTTTCAGGAATGGGAAAAAATGCAAACAAAATAAGCCTCTGGAAACCAGAAGCAAAATGAAATAAAGACTTAAAAAATGTAAAGAAGCTGGCGCCAAGTATGATGCCCACAACTGACAAAATATTTTTTGGCGCCAAGAACGTCTGCAACAAACACGAGCGTCATAGATGCCGCAACTACGTGAAAACTCTCGGCGCCAACTATGACGCCGGAAATGACAAAATTACGTCAACAAACGTAATTCTCACGCCAAAAAAGTCTCGCGCCAATAATGACGCAATAAATTATAGCATTTTGTGCTACCGCGAGCCTAACAGCCCACAATTTAGAAAAGAGAGTCAATTTGAAAAATTTCAGGTAAGAAATTATTTTTTTTATTTTTTTTTATATGCATTTCCCAAAATGAAACTGACAGTCTGCAAGAAGGAAATATACTGATTAACCTGAATCATGACAAATATAAGTACAAAACAGATATTTCATCCCTATTACTTTGTTAGGTTTTCTATATATTAACTACTTTATACTGTCTTGAATTTAGCATAAGACTCTACTGTTTACATGTTTTATTTCTTAGTGGTTCAGATTAAGCATAATATCTAAATTTTATAAAGCTACATCAATAAGCTATTGCTGAATATTTGTTTATCTTTTTGTAATGCTATATCAGATCAGGATGTTGTCCCTGCTCCACCTACATAAATTGGATATTCTGTTGTTGAATCACTGTTCCTTACATTTTAATAATTTGGTGAGAAATGTTTACTTCCCAACATATATTGTTTCAAAGCTGTATGTCTACTACTTCAATGGGACTGCTATATCTAATCAGTATATAAATCCTCGCTTAGCCATTATTTATGGGAGAAGCTTATTTTATTATAGCTACTTCAGTTGTGACTTTTAGGGTTATTAGTGTCACTTACAGTTTTGCCTCACGTTTTGTTGAGCTGTCTGCGGCCGGGGCAGTGCAATGGGTTATGTAGAAAGCAAAAAGGAATAGGGGAAAGATTGATAATGTTAAGTTATTGCTAGAGGCTCCTGATTGAGCCAATGATTTACTCGGCATAATTGTACTATAGCTATCCCCAGACTTAAAGTCATATGATAGTGAACTAGACATAAGCTATTTTTTTGTACTCATCTTTTACCTTTAACACAGCATAGCCCTTTTTCAAATTTAGATGCTATAAATTCTACAAAGGGATACAGTCATTGCTATGACATCAGTTACTTATTAACCAGATAAGGATATATTAATAGGCACGTAGACTCAGAAGAAATATAGCCACAGAGCCACAGAGTTCTTGTATTGAACTCTGGGAACTATTTCGAAGTACCACTTGTTTTCACTCCTCTACGCTTAGGTAAAGAACTTACCAATTAGTCCATCTGTGCCTCACTTAATTTACGTTGTAACCCAATAGCATATATCTCTCTATTTTACATATTTATAGTCCTGTGAGCTGCTATGGTACATACTCGCCAACTTTCTCCCCCCCATACTTCGCTTATTTGATAAGCACAGAAAAATACATCCATTTTACTTGTTTCCCTATCCCCCCTAACACCCCCCCAGTCAAACTAATAGTTAGGGGTCTATGAGAGCTCCTATCATACCACTTGGGGATACAACTTTATAAGTTGCCTAATTATAATAAAAGGGGATATATGACCGTATATATAATTAACAAAAACAATAAACTAAAAAATGAGACGCCACATAACTGGCTTATCCTTCCATACGAACCTATACATTCTGAGACCATCCTTCTCTCTTGTACTTGTATAATGTTGATAAGATGTTCTATTTGCTGCATGATAAGCTGGAGGAATGTCAAATATTTATTGTATGTTGTTTCACCTCAATAAAAATTATATATATATAAAAAAATAATTATACAGTGGTTGACTTGAGGGTTAAATGCAGTTAGGGGTCCTATTGGTTAGGAGTTAATTTTGGTCAGGAGCATTTGCACTGGGGAGCTTAGGGCCTAGTAGTTAGGATCTTTTGCACTGGGATGTCCCAGTGGGTCCTTGGGTTAGAATTGTTAATAGGGGTGTAATGTACTTTTTATGAGTTATAATAATGGTAACGTTTTTACATAGGTACTAGCATTATAGCAAGTTGGGCTAGAAAAGTCCAGAGAGGCTGTTTACTATGACCAGCCATTAGGCTATTGCCGTTGCTTTGGAGCACAAGTAGCAAGCATTCACTAAATAGCAGTAGCCCAAATATGATATAGTGACTAAAATGGATGAGCTATGCTAGAAATAGCTAGTGCTGCTGTTTGGTGCAGTGTATTCATTTTGGTGCTGATTATGGCATCTAGGAAAGTATAACCAAAATGGCACAGCATTACTTGCTGCATTTTCTGATAGCTGAGGACAGCCATTTGGTAACACTGCTCTATTTTGAAGACTTGTTAAATTCTATCTTTTATGCATTGAAGAAAAACCTTCTTCACTATTTTGCATAACATAACATGGAAAAAGTATAATATAGTTGAAAAGTGATATTTGTGGAGCTAATATAGGGTTAGATTAAATGTGGAGCGCTATTTATTGCTCCCACTTGCTCGCTAACTGTGCTTGACTTCAGCTTTTTACGTGCACTGGATACAGCATGTATTACAAGTTGAAAGTAAAAAAGTTTTGTCTCGCGTGTTAACCTGATTTGTGCAAAAATACCAATGCCTAGATTTAGAGTTTTTTCGGTAACGACTCGCGTAGCTAACACATGCTTTTTTTCCCCCCTGCACCTTTTAAATACCGCTGGTATTTAGAGTTCACAGAATGGCTGCGTAAGGCTCCAAAAAGGGAGCGTAGAGCATAATATACCGCCACTGCAACTCTCAATACCAGCGGTGCTTATGGACGCGGCCAGCTTCAAAAACGTGCTCGTGCACGATTCCCCCATAGGAAACAATGGGGCAGTTTGAGCTGAAAAAATACCTAACACCTGCAAAAAAGCAGCGTTAAACTCCTAACGCAGCCCCATTGTTTCCTATGGGGAAACACTTCCTAAGTCTGCACCTAACACCCTAACATGTACCCCGAGTCTAAACACCCCTAACCTTACACTTATTAACCCCTAATCTGCCGCCCCCCGCTATCGCTGACCCCTGCATATTTTTTTGTTTTTACACCGCCGCAACCTACGTTATCCCTATGTACCCCTAATCTGCTGCCCCTAACACCGCTGACCCCTATATTATATTTATTAACCCCTGATCTGCCCCCCACAATGTCGCCACCACCTACCTACACTTATTAACCCCTAATCTGCCGACCGGACCTCACCGCTACTATAATAAATATATTAACCCCTAATCCGCCTCACTAACCCTTTAATAAATAGTATGAACCCCTAATTTGCCCTCCCTAACATCGCTGACACCTAACTTCAAGTATTAACCCCTAATCTGCCGACCGGACCTCGCCGCTACTCTAATAAATTTATTAACCCCTAAAGCTAAGTCTAACCCTAACACCCCCCTAAATTAAATATAATTTAAATCTAACGAAATAAATTAACTCTTATTAAATAAATTATTCCTATTTAAAGCTAAATACTTACCTGTAAAATAAACCCTAATATAGCTACAATATAAATAATAATTATATTGTAGCTATTTTAGGATTAATATTGTTTTACAGGCAACTTTGTATTTATTTTAATGAGGTACAATAGCTATTAAATAGTTAATAACTATTTAATAGCTACCTAGTTAAAATAATTACAAAATTACCTGTAAAATAAATCCTAACCTAAGTTACAATTAAACCTAACACTACACTAGCAATAAATTAATTAAATAAAATACCTACAATTATCTACAATTAAACCTAACACTACACTATCAATAAATAAATTAAATAAAATACCTACAAATAAATACAATTAAATAAACTAACTAAAGTACAAAAAATAAAAAAAGCTAAGTTAGAAAAAATAAAAAAATTAATTACAAACATAATAAAAATATTACAACAATTTTAAGCTAATTACATCTACTCTAAGCCCCCTAATAAAATAACAAAGCCCCCCAAAATAAAAAAATGCCCTACCCTATTCTAAAATTAAAATAGAAAAGCTTTTTTACCTTACCAGCCCTTAAAAGGGCCTTTTGCGGGGCATACCCCAAAGAATTCAGCTCTTTTGCCTGTAAAAAAAACCAATACCCTCCCCCAACATTACAACCCACCACCCACATACCCCTAATCACCACCCACATACCCCTAATCCGGCAGAAGTCTTCTATCAAGCGGCGGCTGAAGAGGTCCAGAAGAGGCTCCAAAGTCTTACTTCTATCCGGGCAGAAGAGTAGATCCGGACCGGCAACCATCTTCTTCCAAGCGGTGACAAGCGGCTCCATCTTGAAGACCTCCGGCACAGATGCATCCTCTTCTTGCAACGTCCTAAGTCCAAATGAAGGTTCCTTTAAATGACGTCATCCAAGATGGCGTCCCTCGAATTCCGATTGGCCGATAGGATTCTATCAGCCAATCGGAATTAAGGTAGGAAAAATCTGATTGGCTGATGGAATCAGCCAATCAGATTCAAGTTCAATCCGATTGGCTGATCCAATCAGCCAATCAGATTGAGCTCGCATTCTATTGGCTGATCGGAACAGCCAATAGAATGCGAGCTCAATCTGATTGGCTGATTCAATCAGCCAATCAGATTTTCCCTACCTTAATTCCGATTGGCTGATAGAATCCTATCAACCAATCGGAATTCGAGGGACGCCATCTTGGATGACGTCATTTAAAGGAACCTTCATTCGGACTTAGGACGTCACAAGAAGAGGATGGATCCGCGCCGGAGGTCTTCAAGATGGAGCCGCTTGTGACCGCTTGGAAGAAGATGGTTGCCGGTCCGGATCTACTCTTCTGCCCGGATAGAAGACTTTGAAGCCTCTTCTGGACCTCTTCAGCCGCCGCTTGATAGAAGACTTCAGCCGGATGATGGATCGCCAGCCCCCGCTTGGGCTTGGATGAAGGCTTCGGAGCCTGGAGCGATCGGTGATACCTGGCATGGTGAAGACAAGGTAGGAAGATCTTCAGGGGCTTAGTGTTAGGTTTATTTAAGGGGGTTTGGGTTAGATTAGGGGTATGTGGGTGGTGGGTTGTAATGTTGAGGGGGTATTGCATGTTTTTTTTTACAGGCAAAAGAGCTGAATTCTTTAGGGTATGCCCCGCAAAAGGCCCTTTTAAGGGCTGGTAAGGTAAAAGAGCTTTTCTATTTTAATTTTAGAATAGGGTAGGGCATTTTTTTTATTTTGGGGGGCTTTGTTATTTTATTATTGGGCTTAGAGTAGGTGTTATTAGTTTAAAATTGTTGTAATATTTTTATTATGTTTGTAATTATTTTTTTTATTTTTTGTAACATTTTTTCTTATTTTTTGTACTTTAGTTAGTTTATTTAATTGTATTTATTTGTAGGTATTTAATTTAATTTATTTATTGATAGTGTAGTGTTAGGTTTAATTGTAGATAATTGTAGGTATTTTATTTAATTAATTTATTGCTAGTGTAGTGTTAGATTTAATTGTAACTTAGGTTAGGATTTATTTTACAGGTAATTTTGTAATTATTTTAACTAGGTAACAATTAAATAGTTCTTAACTATTTAATAGCTATTGTACCTGGTTAAAATAAATACAAAGTTGCCTGTAAAATAAATATAAACCCTAAAATAGCTACAATATAATTATAATTTATATTGTAGCTATATTAGGGTTTATTTTACAGGTAAGTATTTAGCTTTAAATAGGAATAATTTATTTAATAAGAGTTAATTTATTTAGTTAGATTTAAATTATATTTAATTTAGGGGGGTGTTAGGGTTAGACTTAGCTTTAGGGGTTAATAAATTTATTAGAGTAGCGGTGAGGTCCGGTCGGCAGATTAGGGGTTAATACTTAAAGTTAGGTGTCGGCGATGTAAGGGAGGGCAGATTAGGGGTTAATACTATTTATTATAGGGTTATTGAGGCAGGAGTGAGGCGGATTAGGGGTTAATACATTTATTATAGTGGCGGTGAGGTCCGGTCGGCAGATAAGGGGTTAATAATTGTAGGTAGGTGGAGGCGACGTTGGGGGCGGCAGATTAGGGGTTAATAAATATAATATTGGGGTCGGCGGTGTTAGGGGCAGCAGATTAAGGGTACATAGGGATAATGTAAGTGGCGGCGATGTGCGGTCGGCAGATTAGGGGTTAAACATTTTTAATAGAGTGGCGGCGATGTGGGGGGGCCTCAGTTTAGGGGTACATAGGTAGTTTATGGGTGTTAGTGTACTTTAGAGCACAGTAGTTAAGAGCTTTATAAACCGGCGTTAGCACCGAAAGCTCTTAAATCCTGGCTTTTCTCTGCGGCTGGAGTTTTGTCGTTAGATTTCTAATGCTCACTTCAGCCACGACTCTAAATACCGGCGTTAGAAAAATCCCATTGAAAAGATAGGATACGCAAATGGCGTAGGGGGATCTGCGGTATGGAAACGTCGCGGCTGGAAAGTGAGCGTTAGACCTTACCTACATGACTCTAAATACCAGCGGTAGCCCAAAACCAGCGTTAGGAGCCTCTAACGCTGGTTTTAACGGCTAACGCCAAACTCTAAATCTAGGCCCAAGTTAGAATAATGCAACCATGTTAACGTATTCTCCCATAGACTTCAATGGAGTGCGAAAAGTGGGAAGAAACTAACACCAAGTCGCACAAACCCGAATGCATTTTCTAACGTGCACTAGACTGACATGAAATATTAATATTTCACATTCCAATATTTTTGTATCTCTATGTTAAAGCAGTATTTGTTTTTTCTACCTCTTATCTTTGAGCTCTTAAAACTTTTTAGTGCAATTTTTGTTCCAATAATTTTTATTAGTGTTATCATGAGCGTAACTGTACTTTTCAACGTAGCTTGTGCGCTAACCCAACGCGTGTTAAATTCAATTGTGCTTGAGTGAACACGTTTACTTTCAGCTTGTAATAAGTACGCTACTTCTGACGTGTGCAAACAGGAGTGATAAACCCGATATCACTCGCGCGCAGCTGTTAGCGTACCACTCGTAATCTGGCCCATGATAATTAATTACTCATACATCACTTTATAAATTGTTTCTAAATTCATTTCATGATTGTTAACTGGACTATCAATATGGTATCATAATAACAGTATATATATTTTTTTTTGATGGTTGAGAAGATAATTTTAATTTGTTTATAGCAGTATAAAAGTCATATATGAAAATCTGAATGAGACCAAACCCAAGTTTCAGAATGAATATATTCAGACTATCCTTCTGTTTAATATTAAGGGGCCGATTTATCAATGTCTGGCGGACATGATAAGCTATCCGTCATACATTGCTGTCGGCATTTAACATTGCACAAGCAGTTCTAGTGAACTGCTTGTGCAATGACGCCTCCTGCAGATTCGAGGCCAATTGGCCGCTAGCAGGGGATTTCAATCAACCCAATCGTATGCGATTGGGCGGATTGATGTCTGGCACCTCAGAGGCGGTGGACGAGTTAAGGAGCTCTGTTTGCGGTGAGCCTGAAGGCTCACGCGGAAACAGGGGTATTCAGGGACATTCGGCCCTTGATAATTCGGCCCCCTAAGGTCAAGTGTGTCAAGTTTCAACCTGTTTTTCCTTGTACACTATTTTACTATTAATTTAATAGCTCTTGTTTAGTTTACCCAGTGCATCTGGGTGTGATTTGGCCAAATAGTTTTTATAATATTATTTTTAAGAAAAACAAAGCAAATGTTACCCACCTAACCAAACCCTAAGCTTGACAATGTATATGTTTGTAACATACTACTCACTCTGCCCTGCTCGCCCTATGCATGTTGAATTTCCTGATCAGTGCTAGTGTGAAATATGTCCATAGTTGATATGCATTACAGCTTAATAATACAAATACAATTTTTTTTTATATTATGCTATACAATGCCAAAACATTATTTATTAGAAATAATAGTATTAGCCATTGTTATTACTTTTCAGCAGCATATAGACTAAAGTTGTACCATTAATGCTCCCAAATGTAAATATAACTATGAGACCAACTTTTTATATTCAAATAAACCCACAGAATACAAGAATTAGAAGAAAATTGAAACCTATATATTCCTACCTGTGGACTCACCTAAGAAAATCAAATTGGTAGGCTAGAATATTATTTTGAGCATAAGAATTGAGTAACTTGTTTGTTATAAGTTATTTGTTGTTGTTTATTATTATTACTATAACACAACTAAGGCTTTGTAACAAATCTTACATTAATACCTTTATGCCTAATGTATATTGCAAAATGAAAAATCATAAATAAATAAAAAAAAGAAATAATAGTATTAGTAGCTCCTCTGATATCTGATGACATTGTCCCTTTTATTACAACCATGGACACAACATGCTGTTAGATAATTGCCGATTTGAAAATTGGGTTAATTTGAGTGCGATGAGGTGTAAAGCAGAACATAGATAATGACAATATTTTATGACATACAAAAAAATAAATAAAGAGAAATGTGCCACTTTGCTCTAGATAACAACCTGCTGCAAATGGCAAGTCTATTTTACATAACACATCTGATTGGCTGGCAGTGTGATCATAGACGTGTGCTGGGCATCCCTGTATGTATATATACAGTATATATATATATATATATATATATATATATATATATATATATATATATATATATAGTTATTTTAAAAGATATTGTATATACACACACACACACACACATATATATATATATATATATATATATATATATTTAAAAAAAGAAAAAGAAAATTTTCTTCTATGTGAAGAACATAAGAATTTAAAGTATTAATAACTACCTTCAGGTTTAGCGAACTGTTGTTTTTTTGCACATATGCATGTGTGCTAAACTTGACAGGAGTTATATTAAGGTGCGTTATGTATATATTTATATAAAATATAGAAAAATAATATTATTATTATTATTAATAATAATTTTTATTAATAATATTAATATTAAATAATTATTATAGAGGTTCATAAAAATATAAATACACCATTATAATATTTAATTATAATTAATAATAATTATTACTAATTAAAAATAATATTTTTTGAATATTTTATATGACATATATACATGATGCACCTTAATATAATTGTTGTCGGGCTTAGTGCACAAGCATATGCACAAAACCCGGCATGAGTAGAGAATTCTTCATGTGCACTAAACGGAAGGTATATATATATATATATATATATATATATATATATATATATATATATCAGTAGCAAAGATGTGCACTCTCACTTTGTAGCAACTGCCAGGGTGCTAGTGGGAATCAATATAGAAAAACAACAAACTTGCACTCGCTGGTCTTTTTTTGTGAAATATTTTACTGAAAAATTGTGACGTTTTGAGGACAAAAAATCCCCTTCCTCAGACAATGTGTATAACAAACAATAGTGACTTTATACACTGTGTAAAACTGTGTAAAGCAAACCCCTCCCCTCAATTAGATAAAAAAAAATGCCAAATTGGTAACTATGGTGACCTATGAGTCACATTATAAACAAACAAGTGCTATCATATACTAAAGATATACAAATGAGCCATCCTGGCTCTAACATAATAGTGACAGCCCAAGTGCACAATAGGGAAACTGTGGAGCAATGGAAACAAACATGAAATACGGACAGATCACAGAATAAGTAGAGTGACGGTTTCCAATTGATCATTCATACCGCCATTTACTGCTCAATAATATGTCTAGAGATACTAGAAATCTTTAGGGAGACAGAATCATAACACCGGTTAGAAATGCAACAACGCTTCACACAAAGAGGATACAATCCCCGCCTGGTCTATCAGAGTAGAGTGCTAGCTGAAAATGAGGATAAAACCCTGACTACTTCCAGGAACAAGGATGAGCAGAGAATGACTTTCACGGCCATATATAGTCCCCTCATGAGATCTTTGGGAAAGTCACTAAGAGAACATTGGCACATTGTACAGGGCGATCCATCACTCCCATTCAATAATTGGCAACATCCTAGAGTGGGGTATAAACGTGATAAGAACCTTAAAGATCTTCTGATGCTAACCGATCCGACTCACTGCTATACCCCTGAGACATGGCTGTCACGAAAAAAGAAACCAGGGTGTTATAGCTGCCTAGGATGCACGACCTGCAAATCTATGATTCCAGGGGCCACCTTTGGCCACCCTCACCGTAACCAGAGATACAAGATCAGGCATGTGTTAACTTGTACCACCACCCATGTGGTATACTTATTAAATTGTAGCTGTGGGCGTTTTTATGTGGGTAAAACCACAGACGATGCCAGAACTCGGTTTGCCAATCATAGGTCTTCAATCAGGACATCCCTTAAAAAGGGTTCGAGTGACCAGCCAGTAGCTAGACACTTTGTGGAAAAAGGACATGGACTCCAGGACTTAAGATTTACACTAATAGACCATGTCCCCCCATTGAGGCGAGGGGGTGACAGGGATACACTCCTTCTACAAATTGAGGCCAAGTGGATCTTTCGATTAAATACCCTACAACCACATGGACTGAACACAATGTTTGATTGGCATTGTTTTCTATAGCTAGCGATACCTGACTGAAGTTTCCTGCCTTGTGTCATAATTTTTGGAACCCACGTAGATGTATTGGGAGAGTCCACTTATCATTTAATTTACCTAAGCTCCTCTGGCCTTATCTACATCCCCTATTGGTGATTTGGGCTTTCAAATATGTATATTCCCCCTTCTTCCTTTTTATTTTTTATTTTGAATGTGCCTCTAATGGATGGTATGTTGAGAGCTTGGGAGTTGGTACTTGTAGGTTATTGTTATTGTGTTTAGCCATTCCTTCTTTGGGAGTGACACTCTATCACATTGTCTGTTGCCCTGTGACTATATATTTTTAATCTTTGATATTTTCAATTTTTTTTATGTTTCTAATATTTGGGATATCTACGACTGCATTATCTACATGATTGGGAGCTACCTCATGGCGATTACTATTGCATATTATGGTCACTGTGTAAAATACAGTTTTGGTTCTTTTGAATGTGGGCTCTTTTGAATGTGGATGCTTCTTTCTGACTGAGTATTTGAATGTGTGATTATGGGTGTACTTCTGACTGTGTTGGCATGTATCTACGATGTGTGTAGTCTGATTTTACATCATTGACCCTTTATTTATGGTTTGTATACTGCTGTAACCTAATTTGATTCAGTGCTGTGTTCTGCTGACATCACGCGTGTGTGTATCCCAGAGCTGCAGGTCTTACGTGTGACTTGATGCTATTGGTCACTATGGCAACGGTAAACAATTCCGGTGATTGCCCGAGAGTCCTGTGCAGTTCCGGGTTCTCTACCCGGCGTTGTGTACCGATGCGGCAGTGAATGGCTACTGAGTTTCTGGTATGCGTCCCTATTCTGGTGAGTTACTAACCGGTGTTATGATTCTGTCTCCCTAAAGATTTCTAGTATCTCTAGACATATTATTAAGCAGTAAATGGCGGTATGAATGATCAATTGGAAACCGTCACTCTACTTATTCTGTGATCTGTCCGTATTTCATGTTTGTTTCCATTGCTCCACAGTTTACCTATTGTGCACTTGGGCTGTCACTATTATGTTAGAGCCAGGATGGCTCATTTGTATATCTTTAGTATATGATAGCACTTGTTTGTTTATAATGTGACTCATAGGTCACCATAGTTACCAATTTGGCGTTTTTTTTATCTAATTGAGGGGAGGGGTTTGCTTTACACAGTTTTACACAGTGTATAAAGTCACTATTGTTTGTTATACACATTGTCTGAGGAAGGGGATTTTTTGTCCTCGAAACGTCACAATTTTTCAGTAAAATATTTCACAAAAAAAGACCAGCGAGTGCAAGTTTGTTGTTTTTCTATATATATATATATATATATATATATATATATATATATATATATATATATATATATATATATATATACAGTATATATATGTAATTTTTTGTAAAATATATATCTATACCTATATATCAATAAGCTGAAGAAAGTGCACTCCACAGGACTTACTTGTTGATCCACTTTAATGTGAACGTTTTCGAGCCTTACCGGCTCGTCCTCAGACAGACAAAATAACAACAATTACATTTCCCACCACCAGGACTTAAATAGCCAAACTAAATGCAGTTGTTTGTCAAGCTTGGAGTGCACTTTGTCTACAAATTTATACCTATATATCTATATGAATAAATACAGGTATAGATTTATATATATATATATATATATATATATATATATATATATATATATATATATATATATATATATATATATATATATATATATATAAAAATAACAAGAGTATTGCATTGAGCAATGATACTTTTTTATTGGACTAACTATACATTTATAAGTTGACAAGCATTCGGAAGAGTTCCTTCCTTTATCAAGTCTAAAGCAATACTGACCAATTCAATTTAATTGATAGATTATATCTTAAAACACAGAATAGCTAAGAAGACAGTGCAGGAAGAGGAGGAGGTGTCGTAAAAATCATGAGGGGGGCTTAGGTAACAGGCAGACAGTGTCCAGTGTAGGAGAACAGACAGGGGAAATATATAGCTATACATAGAGCATATAGTGACATAAAGTTATATATCAACATTGAATCAATATCTATAAAGATGTGAAATTGTATTTGTATATACAGGGGGAATACAAAAGTTAAAAAAAGACAAAAGTGTGGACATAGGCTTACCTGTGTACCTATGTATAAAGAATGTGGAATATACAATGTAATTGACTAAATGAATGTACATTACAAAATTTTTTGATAATGTGTTAAGAATCCAGAGTCCACATTTAGTCCAGAATTAAACAGGTTGAAGTGCATTATCATTTTCATTTCAAAGGTTTTTCTTTCCATGGTGTTTTTGAAGTTGCCTCTGAGAATTTTGATTTTGAGGTTTTAGATGGAGTGGTCAGGTTTGGTGAAATGGTGACCAACAGGGGTGCAGTATTTTGTTTCACAGTGGTTTTTGATTGAGTGTCTGTGTAAGTTCATCCGAAGGTGCAGTTTTAGGCTTGTTTCTCCAATATAGCATCCCACTTCACATGCAGTGCAATGTATCATGTATACCACATTTGCAGATATACATGAATATGCCCCTTTAATGTTATAAGATTTATTATTGTGATTTGCTTTGCTGCTTTCACAAACGTGTTGACACAGTTTGCAGAGAGCTTTATAGCAGCACTTGGTTCCATTCTGAGTGTTCTTATAGGAATATACCTGTATATTTAAAAATACAACATTTTCTACTATGTGAAGAGCATTGGAATTTAAAATATTTTCATTAAATACACAGTAAAACACAAAAAAATATTATTATTATAATATTATTGATTAAAAATGCTTTTTCAAGTTTTAAGGTTTTTGAGTGAAAAGGGCTCCAAAGTGTATGTATATTATTATTATTATTATACTTTATTTATTAAGCGCCAACATATTCTGCAGCGCTGTCCATGGATACAATTCATTTAAATAAAACAATACAAGACTTGTAAGATACAGGACAAAATTTACAAACACATACAGGAGGGATTGAGGGCCCAATTCCTGTGGGAACTTACAATCTAGAAATATATATATATATATATATATAAATACCTTGTTTTATTTGGGTTCGCTTTATTGAGCTTTGCAGATATTGTTCTTTTTACAAATTGAAGGTTTGCGGTAACCATGTGTCAAGCAAGTCTATCATCGCCATTTTTCTAACATATGAACACATATAAACACATAAATAAACATGATTACACAAATATACACATCTATATATACACACCACCAGTATATATTCTATAAAGGCTCAGGCTTGCATTTTTTTGCAATAAAGTATTTTTTAATTGTCAGCCGTATAGTATCAGTCCAGGATTAGGCCCAATTGCTAGAGTGATAATTGATACACAGGCTAGCAAACTGAGAAAAACCCAGGACGTGACCTACTCAGGAAAGAAAAAGTTAGTATGTGGAAAAAAGAAAAACTGAATACTCACAAATATTGCAGGACCACGGGAAAGTGAATTCTTGATGAGAAGATTGAAAAAAATCAGTGTACTGTAGCTTTAAAACTGGCAGAGGATAGTCCGTAAGAATGGTCAAGCAAAGCAGAGGTCTGTAACACTTTATTACAGGTAGAGGATAATCTGTTAGAGTGGTCAGACAAAGCAGAGGTCTGTAACACTTAATAGCAGGCAGGGGTTAATCAGTTAGATTGGTCAGGCAAAGCAGAAGTCAAGGTCACTTTAAGGCAGGCAGAGGATATTCCAATAGAGAGGTTAGGCAAAGCAGAGGTCAGTATCAATTTTAGGCAGGCAGAGGATATTCCAATAGAGAGGTCAGGCAAAGCAGAGGTCAGTATCACTTTTAGGCAGGCAGAGGATATTCCAATAGAGTGGTCAGGCAAAGCAGAGGTCAAAGTCACATTAAGGCAGGCAGAGGGTATTCCAATAGAGAGGTCAGGCAAAGCAGAGGTCAGTATCAATTTTAGGCAGGCAGAGGGTATTCCAATAGAGAGGTCAGGCAAAGCAGAGGTCAGTATCACTTTTAGGCAGGCAGAGGGTATTCCAATAGAGTGGTCAGGCAAAGCAGAGGTCAAAGTCACTTTAAGGCAGGCAGAGGGTATTCCAATAGAGTGGTCAGGCAAAGCAGAAGTCGGTAACAGATTATAGCAGGTAGAATAATTAGAAAAGAGCCAGAAGCAGGAAGACGATCCAACAAATAGGCAGCGAGGAAGAGTCCAGCGGGGGATTTAAAGACTGGTAACGTCATGGAGGCATGCCAGAGAGAGACACGTTGTCTAGTAAGAGGAAGATAGTTCCAGGAGCTGCAGCGACACAGCAATGATCGGAAACATGACATTAATTAAGGTATGTACATTGGTTTTTTTAGACATAATACTATTGCACACTTAATAGACTACAATATAGTATAAATATTACTTGTATATGCACTGGGAAGCAAAACAATCAGTATGACTCACTTTATTGCTATATTCGCTTCATTGCGGTGGTCTGTAACAAAACATGCAATATCTCCGAGGTATGCCTGTATACATATATACTGTATATAAATATAACTACTGTGTATATATATATATATATATATATATATATATATATATATATATATATATATATATATATATATATATATACATACATACATGTGTATATATGTGTTTATATGTGTATATATGTATGTATATACATAAATAAATACATAATTTCACATGTATATACTAATATATACACCCAATCACATATTTAGACATATTTATATATTTATTCTTTTTTATTCCAAAAAGGGTGAATCCTTGGGCAATACCACCATATGTGGGATAATATTTTTCTCTAGCCGCAACCGACAACATAATAGGGAAGCATTGGGGAATAAGCTATAGCTTCAGTCCAGAACATGTACCTTTTAAAGTATGCTGGAATAACTGTTCATTGAAGACCACACTTCAACATTTATCAGAACTTTTACCTTTTTTGAAAATCCACATCAGAACCCAATTTAATTACAGAAGTTGAGTGCTCACCTGGTACACCATCCCACACAAGTCTGTGTATATACTCACTGCCATGAGGTGTATACTGTGAAAAAAAATCACAAGACAAGGGCGCCTCTTAGTGTGATATAGATGGAACACTGTGTTCGAGAATAATAGTGCAATTCCGTACTCACAAGTGAAGCAGCACCCAGTTGTGCTAAGTAAGGCAGACTGGGATCTTGCGGTGTCCCAGCTCACTGTCCCAGTGTAAGAACTGTGTTCCCAGGTCCTCTTATTGTAGGAAGAAAGCTTAGACTCTCAAGATGTAGATAAAAATACTTCAATTTAATACATTTAAAAACAAGGGGTCTGTTGTTGACCCTATATGTTTGAAAACAGAAAGCAATGCGTTTCTCAGATCTCTGTCTGTTTCCTCAGATTTCTAATGCGGGTACTGGTGCTTCAGCGTTCCAACTCTGCTGTTCACTCTCTGCTGCTTTCGTGTCTGAGGTCATGTGATGCTTTCCCTGCCAATGGGGTTCTCTTTTCTCCATGGATTTTTTCAAATGCTGGTTCCTTGGTCTGGACTAGAGTTTAAAACAGAGTGCTCTGTTCTATATTATTAGGAACTCAGTTTCCATAGAAAGACTCATGTTTAAAAAGCCTGGTTACTGACAAATCTGTTCTTCTTAAGAAAGATTGGTTAGTGTGAACCATGGCTCAATCCCAACACTTTCACAGGACATTAGAAGATGCATTATAGAGATGCATGAAGTTGTAAAATGCTACAAAGCATTGCTAAATGGATGTTCTTCAATCAACAGTAAGACAAATTGTCTACAAATGGAGAAAATTCAGGATTGCTGATACTGAGTGTATTGCAAAAGATCACTCCAAGAGCACAATGGGCATTTCTGAAAGAGGTGCAAAAGAACCCAAGGGTAACAGCAAAATTTCTGCAGAAAATGGTGAAAACCTTTGTTCATGTGTCCACTATCAGAAAAAAAAACAGTGAACAAGAATAGTGTTCATGAAAGGAAATAACTGTTGTATAAAAACAACATTGCAACACGTCTCAAGTTTGACCAAGACCCCCTGGATGTTCCACAAAGGAAAATGTGACAGATGAGACAAGATTTCACTTTTTGGCAAAACTGTAATATGTGTAAATTTATTAATCCGGGTTGCAATTTTTTCTTTTCACATATCACTAGTAAAAAGTACATGATTTATAAACATCTGTCATGTATATTCATATATGTTGTTTATTTGCTTACTTGTAAATTTTGCGGGATCCAATATGTGGGCCGCACGTGTAGACTGATTAGAAACAGATGGAATGAACACTTTATAAATATGAAGATTAACTTTAAAAATCATACGGCTAGATTACGAGTTGTGCGTTATGCTGAGAAAGCAGCGTTAAGAGGCCCTAACGCTGCTTTTTTACGCCCGCTGATATTACGAGTCTTGAAGGTTTAGGGTCACTGCACACTTCTTTGGCCTTACCGCAAAATGACTTACATAAACTTCATAAAGTCTTTTTTCTATGGGACTTCCATAGCACCGGTATTACGAGTCTGTCCTGGGAGGCCAAAAAGTGAACGGTACACCCTACTCCATCAAGAGTCCTAACGCATTTTAAAGTCAGTAGTTAAGAGTTTTAAGGTACAACGCCATAACATAAAACTCATAACTAAAGTGCTAAAAAGTACACTAACACCCATAAACTACCTATTAACCCCTAAACCAAGGCCCTCCCGCATCGCAAACACTATAATAACATTTTTAACCCCTAAACCTGCCGCTCCGGACACTACCGCCACCTACATTATTTTTATGAACCCCTAATCTGCTGCCCCCAACATCGCCGACACCTATATTATATTTATTAACTCCTAATCTGTTGCCCCCAATGTAGCCGCCACCTACCTACACTTATTAACGCCTAATCGTCCGCGCCCAACGTCGCTGCCACTATATTAAAGTTATTAACCCCTAAATCTTAAAAGGGCAGTTAGCCCTGGAGATCGACTTACTGGGAGAAGTCTTCATCCAAGCCGGGCCGAAGTCCTCAACGAAGCCTGGAGAAGTCCTACAGATGGGCAGAAGTCTTCATCCAGACAGCATCTTTTAAGTGATGTCATCCAAAATGGCGTCCCTTAGATTCCGATTGGCTGATAGAATTCCAGCCAATCGGAATTAATGTAGAAAAAATCCTATTGACTGATGCAATCAGCCAATATGATTGAAGTTCAATCCTATTGGCTGATTCAATCAGCCAATAGGATTGAGCTCACATTCTATTGGCTGAATGGAACAGGCAATAGAATGCAAGCTCAATCCTATTGGCTGATTGGATCAGCCAATAGGATTGAACTTCAATCCTATTGGCTGATTGCATCAGCCAATAGGATTTTTTCTACCTTAATTCCGATTGGCTGATAGAATTCTATCAGCCAATCGGAATCTAAGGGACGCCATCTTGGATGACGTCACTTAAAGGAACCGTCATTTAGTAAGAAGACTTTGTTGGAAGAGGATGCTCCGCGCCAGATGTCTTGAAGATGGACCCGCTCCGCGCCAGATGGATGAAGATAGAAGATGCCGTCTGGATGAAGACTTCTGCCCGTCTGGAGGACCACTTCGCCCGGATTGGATGAAGACTTCTCCCGGCTTCGTTGAGGACTTCGGCACGGCTTGGATGAAGACTTCTCCCGGTAAGTCGATCTTCAGGGGGTTAGAGTTAGGTTTTTTAAGGGTGTATTGGGTGGGTTTTATTTTTAGGTTAGGGACTTTGGGCTTGCAAAAGAGGTAACTGCCCTTTTAAGGGCAACGCCCATCAAAATGCCCTTTATTAGGGCAATGGGGAGCTTAGGTTTTTTTAGTTAGTATTTTATTTGGGGGGTTGGTTGTGTGGGTGGTGGGTTTTACTGTTGGTGGGGTTGTTTGTATTTTTTTTTCAGGTAAAAGAGCTGATTACTTTGGGGCAATGCCCCGCAAAAGGCCCTTTTAAGGGCTATTGGTAGTTTAGTTTAGGCAAGGTTTTTTTTTATTTTGGGGGGGCTTTTTATTTTGATAGGGCTATTAGATTAGGTGTAATTAGTATAAATATCTTGTAATTTGTTTATAATTTTCTGCAATTTAGTGTGTTTTTTTGTACTTTAGCTAATTTACTTAATTTAATTGTTGTTAATTTAGTTAATTTATTTAATTATAGTGTAGTGTTAGGTGTTATTGTAACTTAGGTTAGGTTTAATTTTACAGGTACTTTTGTATTTATTTTAGCTAGGTAGTTATTAAATAGTTAATAACTATTTAATAACTATACTACCTAGTTAAAATAAATACAAACTTGCCTGTAAAATAAATATAAACCCTAAGCTAGCTACAATGTAACTATTAGTTATATTGTAGCTATCTTAGAGTTGATTTTATAGGTAAGTATTTAGTTTTAAATAGGAATAATTTAGTTAATGATATGAATTTTATTTAGACTTATTTAAATTATATTTAATTTAGGGGGTGTTAGGGTTAGGGTTAGACTTAGATTTAGGGGTTAATAACTTTAATATAGTGGCGGCGACGTTGGGGGTGACAGATTAGGGGTTAATAAATATAATGTAGGTGTCGGCGATGTTGGAGGCAGCAGATTAGGGGTTAATAAGCATAATGTAGGTGGTGGCGGTGTCCGGAGTGGCAGATTAGGGGTTAATAAATATAATGTAGGTGTCGGCGATGTCGGGGCAGCAGATTAGCAGCAGATTAGGGGTTAATAAGTGTAAGATTAGGGGTGTTTAGGGTTCATGTTAGGGTGTTAGGTGTAAACATAAAATGTATTTCCCCATAGGAATCAATGGGGCTGCCTAAGGAGTTTTTCGCTGCTTTTTGCAGGTGTTAGACTTTTTTTCAGCCGGCTCTCCCTGTTGATTACTATGGGGAAATCGTGCACGAGCACGTACGACCAGCTCACCGCTGACTTAAGCAGCGCTGGTATTAAAGTGCGGTAATGAGCAAAATTTTGTCAACGCTCACTTCTTGCCTAATAACGCCGGGTTTATAAAAACTCGTAATACCAGCGCTGCAGGTAAGTGAGCGGTGAGACAAAACTGCTCGTTAGCACCGCATAGCCTCTAACGCAAAACTCGTAATCTAGATGATAGTGTCTCCAGACACTGCAATTTAAACCATCATGGTTCTCTTGATACTTTTAACATTTGTCCTATTGAATCTATTCCATCTTCTCATTTGTATAATAGATTCAATAGATTGAGACTGAGGGAAACCTTCTGGATTTACAAACTGCAGACCCTGTTTCCCTCTGGTCTCAATATAAGCATGGATCTGGCTGCTTTCTAAGTCAGTTTATTTATTGGGTCCTATATTCTCAAGTGGCCTATTGTTTATTATTTTCATTTTTATTTGAATTAGTCACTATACATATTTATTTATATTTTTTATTTTATTGTAGTATGAGGTTGTTTATACTATGATTACTCTCACATATATCTAGTTCAGACTGCATTATTAACATTATAGAATTACCCCTATAGATGTGTTATCATATCTTTGGTGGTTTGTTTTTGTTTTATATTTGCACCACCCCGGCACATGATGTAGTATTATTATCATTTGTATAGGAGCAACTTATTCCTTTTGCACCTCTATACCTATAGGTATATTTTGCGAGGGGATTTTTGCCCCTAGACTGTACATTTATGAATAGGCTCTGGGTCGTATCACCAGAACACTATGTTTGCATTATAAACACATATTTTGTTATCATGACCATACTAGTTTAGTTTTCTCCTCACCGTCACCCCCACTTGGCTATCTATTATATACCTACTGATGTATATATTATATGTCTTATGGACATATTACCCTATTTTTTTCACGCTATATTGCTCTCTCCAATGTCACAATCCTATGTTATAATTTAACATGGCCCATTAGGTTTATCACTATATTTGGCATCACAAACTTGGTTGTTCTTTTATATTTTTCCTACTCCTGATATTAATTACTGGGTGCATCTTTTTATGTATATAGAGTTTAGGTTATTGGCGATTATTAAGTTAAATTTTTTTTTTATTTATGTTTATACGCCCAGTTTTTATTAACTATTAAATTATATTGTTTATTTTGATCTTATTTCACTATTGTGTATATTTCCCCTACATATTATGTATGTTGTCATTGTTGTAGTAGAGACATACACGAGAATGCGGCTGGCTCCGTCAGGGTTACATTGATGTTAAGGTATTACCATGCTGGAATTGTTTGCATTGCGTTTTCACGCCCCCTATGATCAATTGGCTCTCCGTAGTCCTATTGGACCTTGATTCCACTAACACACCCCTTTGCATCTGTTTACCATATGATGCGTATAACGTTTGGTCCATGCTCTTTTTTATTTTCATTCGACTACTACTTAGTGGTTGTATATTTCACATAGTTGCCGCGGACCTTTTGGAACATATCACTTTTCACTTTAATAGTATATTAGTTTGTTTTAAGATAGATATTAGTAATAGTTACCATATCTGTTTTCCACTTTTTATACTATCTGAATTTTATTATCGTGTTTTTGTGCCGTTTATATTGATGTATACTCTATCTGATGATCGCGATCAAGATTAGTATCTACCTTATTATGCAACGTTTTTTGTTGTTTTTTTATTTTTTTGATCACACCCCTCAAAGAGGACTCGATATATTACTAAATGAGATATCCTCGTAAATGACGCTTTTGACTTTGCTCACACCTCCAATAGACGATTGGCAAACATTATCAGATGAGGTATCTGACAATCACTACTATAACCTGTAGTATTTTGTATATCTATAATAAATATTATTTGGTTAACAGAGACATTTAACATATATATATGAGAATCATTAACCTGTTAGATTGCAGGACCCATCGATTCTTGAATCATATAGACCCCTCACGTAAACTAAGCACTACATGATTGTAATCAACCACACTTAAATGAGCTGTGTTATTTGTGGGTGTGATTTTTTTTTTCTCTAGATGTGATTGGATACCAATAGATATAAGTGTAGCAGCTTTTATATTGTTTGTACGGCCTAATGAAACCGTGCTGCGACAAGGAGAAGCGCATTGCTTTTACTCTGTTTTATTAAATTTTTATACTAGTCACCTTGCTGCTACACGGTTTTGTTCTTCCTGGATCGGATACATTATTACCATTCCTGTGGATTTTACATTTATCTACTACTGGGGGCTCAATAAAAGATTGGCTACTACCACCACCTATAGCCTGGTATATCTAGTGAGATTCACTTCCTATCCCTGGACTTCCTCTGGTGGGAGGAGAATATCGCCAGTTCCAGATGAGCCTAAGTGTCTGCCGGACGACTATTGGATCCGGTCTGCTTGTATTGCACCATTGTGCATTTCATCACATGAGTAGTAATTTGGCTACCTTCATATTTTGTACCTATCTGTCTGATCTGAACTATGTGGCGCCCTCTACTTTTTGTTTTTTAGACTCACACTTTTTGGCAAAAATGCACAACACTATGTATGGAGGAAAAGGAACCAATGCCAAAACCTCCTCCCAACTGTGAAACATAGTGGAATGGAGCATCATGGTTTGGGGCTGCTTTGCTGCCTCAGGGCCTGGACACCTTGCAGTTATTGAGGCAACAATGAATTCAGAAGTGAATCAACATTTGACAGGAAAGCTTCAGGGCAGAAATCTGTGATCGCAAACTTAAGAGAGGATATGTGATACAATAAAACAATGACCTAAAGCACACAAGTAAATCAACTATATCGTTTTTGAATATGGATGTTTTACTATAGATTTGCTGCTAATTGCAGAAATGTTTTGGATTATTGAGAAGGTGTTCATGAATTAATGAATGGTAAATAATAAACAATGTGTCCTTTTACACCTGGAGCCCTAAACAAATAGAATTTGATTGAATGAATTTTCACAACAGCTACTTGCATGGAATTTGGAGTTTTTGCTGAATGGTATAATAAGACTATTTGGAACTTGCACATGATATACTCATGTGGCTTGCCACTAAGTGCCAAGTGTTCATTGACTAACGTGTCTGTTATTACTAACAAGCTGGATTATTAGTGTGACTCACTTAACGTGTTCCTCACTAAGAACATAACAATTGCTTCAGATGATGATTTACTAAATCTGCAATTTATTAGCATATGGTTACGTGTAATTTCACAACTATGTTTCAGAACAAATTTGAATTTGCATTATCACATTGTGCTCTGAAGATGTTATATAGTTTGTAAGGAGATTGATTTGCTAAATTGTCATTTCAGTAGCTAAAAACCCAATTTTGACTGAAGAGTTGGGAATATGGTTTTATAGCTGATAGACCAGGATTATTGGGATATATCCATAGAAGAAGAGGGAATGAAAATACGTGGGTGTCATTTTTAAAGTAGCATTTCTTTTCCCTGTAAATAAGGAAGGGCATAAACTGAAGAAAGGGTGAAGCTCCTGGGAAAACAGGAATGACGAGAGAAGGAAGGAAGGGGGAATTATTCTTTCTTTTTTTTTTGAAGGAGAGTTGTGGGGTATTGATTTTGTAAACGTCTGAAAAGCAGTAAAAAATAAGAAAAAACACATAACTGAGCATGGTGGTGGGTGTAAACAGATGAAAGTATTTGTCAACAAACCTAGGTTTAATTGTAGTCTAAAGACAAATTAGAAGCCTGCATTTAAGTTCCCAATAGTATTTATTTTTTTGCTAACTTTAAGGAGTAGGGACTAAATTATTACAATAATATACCTATTATTGACTCTAACTGCATCATTTTTATTCTTAATTACATCTTCATATACAGTACATAGATAACAGCACAAAAATACAAGTATATGAAAAAAAGCTAAAGAAACAAAAAAGTGTCTTAACCATTTTATACCAACAAAGAAGTGGGTAGGGAGGGAGGAAGACGAAGAGAAAATAAAAGGAATGTTAAATATATCAGCTACATTGCGTGATTCATAGTGATTAAAACCATCTACCAAAAAAAGAATAAAAAAAAGAATAAAAAGGGATTGAACTGAAAAACGATAAATCAAATTTATTGTGAAATTTATTGTGGCTAGGTCCACTTGACTCTAACTTTCTAATAAGATGTTTTTAAAGGAACATTAAACACTACATTTTATATGCTTAGTATTGAGGTTATTTACTGCCCCCTTCTAGTCACAGTGTAACGGTAACCTAGGTTGCATAATGGCAGCACCCATGACTAGAGGGAGTGCAGGAAATGTATTTAGGCCTAGATTACGAGTGGAGAGCAAAATTGCGATTTTGTGAGCAAGATATTTTTGTGCTCCACTCAGTAATACCAGCGCATGCAAATGTGCGCTGGCATTACAAGTTAATCACCTCACGTTCGCATTGCCTAAAAGCATTGCGCTCACAAGAGTTTGCTTACATAGGCTCCAATGGGAGCCTCGTTCTGATGCAGTGAGACATTGCAAAGAACCTAGCGCAGTGCCGGGATAAGTTGCCCAGTGTTGAGCAGCAAATTTGAGATATATATATATATATATATATGAATATATACTGTACATATATATATTTATGTGTTTATATGTGTATATACATTTCCAGTTTAAAATGCAGTCCCCATAGACCACTATGTAAAGGTGAGCTGGAGGTAGCATTAACCAGCTAGTTGTAATGACTAGCTATTTAACGTGCACCCATAAACTGGCAAATTTGACCCTTTACAGGCACACGTTAAAATAGAGCTTCACTTGTAATCTAGCCCTTAATGCTAAGGGGCCAATTTAACATGCTGCGAATGCAGCAGTCTCCGCGTGAGGGTCAGGCTCGCCGGAAACATAAGTTAAGAAGCAGTGGTCTTAAGCCTGCTGCACCTTATCTTATCCACCACCTCTGAGGATACGATCAGGATTATTGACACCCCCTGCTAGCGTCCGATTGGCCGCAAATGTGCAGGGGGCGGCATTGCACAAGCATTTCACTAGAAATGCTTGTGCAATGTTAAATGCCGACAGCGTATACAGCAGATCATGTCTGCCCGCATCTTAATAAATCGACTGCTTAGTGTAATTTTAACTTTGAGTATAAAGATACTTCTACCTTAGGGTATGTGTTATCCATGACAAGGTTTGTCACACATTACATTAAATAAATGAACTGTAGTAAGAACATCATATTACGCTTTCAGTTTATACTTTATACCAGGGGTGTCCAAACTTTGCTCTCCAGAGGTTTTGGAACTACATTTCCGATGATGCTCAGCCAGCATTTTATCTAGCGGAGCATCATGGGAAATGTAGTTCCAAAACCTCTGGAGAGCAAAGTTTGGACACCCCTGCTTTATACAGAAAATGGAGATCCCCCCCCCCCCATTGGGTGCTAAATTTGGCATATATTACTTAACCCTTTAAGGACACAGCTTTCAGTTTGCTCAATTGTTTTATTCCGTCATATGTCCTTAAGAGGTTAAAAATGTCTCAGTTCTTTGTACATGTTCTTCAATTTGATGGCTGCAATAAAGCACTACTTTAATTTTAAAAGCATGACGGACTAAACTCTCAATGGGACACAATCATATTCATTTATGTATTACAGACAATGCTACTGTTATAATTATAGGGTGTGATGCATTCTCTTTCTGGAATGCCAGAACTACAACATTCTTATGAAATAATGATAATTAATAAATAGTTTTCTTCCACCACAGTTGCAAACTGTATTATATGCCTGGGAAAAAAAGTAATTATGTGAGGTGCTCAATGTCTGCACGTGTAACATACTGACTCCATGCCACCATTTATATGTTATATTCATTATAGTAATGTTACATTTCCATTGCTAGACTTATTGTACTAATTTAAAGTCATGCAGATAAATTAATTAGTAGATCACTTTAATGAAAGTAATTTCTGTGAACTATTTTAAGGTTAGAAATAATCCATACTCATTGCATTCTTCTTTGCTGCTTATAGGGACATGCAATCCATTTTTTTTTTTATTCGTTCATGATTTGGACAGAGCATGCAATGCTATTCAA
Source organism: Bombina bombina (assembly GCF_027579735.1). Classification (NCBI taxonomy): domain Eukaryota; kingdom Metazoa; phylum Chordata; class Amphibia; order Anura; family Bombinatoridae; genus Bombina; species Bombina bombina. Next base: position 612,113,490 of record NC_069502.1, on the reverse strand, counting down.
CTTCCCAATTTATTTCTATTATCTAATTTGCTTTGTCTTGTATCCGTTGTAAAAAAGCATACATAGGTAGGCTTGGGAGCAGCAATGCACTACTGGCAGCTAGCTGCTCCTTCAGTAAATTATATCAAAAGAAAGAAGCAAATTTGATAATAGAAGTATGATGGAAAGTTGTTTTTAATTGTATGCTCTCTCTGAATCATGTTTGGCATTTCATGACCCTTTAATATAAAGATGGTTGCCATGGAAGTTGGACTCTGCTAAGGAGTAACAACTCCCCTGCTGAATCAACTAGCCCTGAAAATACATGGTGCTGGAGTGACCAGCCCACACCTGGCCATCGTCGTTTTTGGTTAATAAAGGAGTGATTTTATTACAAGACCAGAGACTCATATTTTAGCATTACTTTCAATTTACTGCTCTGACAGCTTTTTAAAGTATACAGTGAAAACATTAGTAAACATAAAACATGTGAAACAACAAAGAAAACAAAAGAACCAATAAGGACAGAGCCATGGATGTAGAAGATTATATCAGCCAATCAGCATACTCATAATGTCCATAAACAGTCCAGAGTGCACCAATACCTCCTCTTTATTTTTGCTGCTCTGAAAGATAAGTACGGCCTGTGGCGGTTCTAGACAAATTTTACTAGGGGGGCCAAGTTGGGTCCAGTGTTTAATCAGGGGGGCACAAATTATATATATATATATATATATATATATATATATATATACACACACACACACATATATACACATATATACACACATATATATATATATATATATATATATATATATATATATATATATATATAAAAACACACACACAAATACATACACACACATATACACGCATACATACACAAACATATACACACACATACATACATGCATACACATATACACACACATAAATACATACATACATGCACATACATACACACACATATATATATACACAATATATATACATACATATATACATACATACACACACAACCATACACATACAGGGAGTGCAGAATTATTAGGCAAGTTGTATTTTTGAGGATTAATTTTATTATTGAACCAGAACCATGTTCTCAATGAACCCAAAAAACTCATTAATATCAAAGCTGAATATTTTTGGAAGTAGTTTTTAGTTTGTTTTTAGTTTTAGCTATTTTAGGGGGATATCTGTGTGTGCAGGTGACTATTACTGTGCATAATTATTAGGCAACTTAACAAAAAACAAATATATACCCATTTCAATTATTTATTTTTACCAGTGAAACCAATATAACATCTCAACATTCACAAATATACATTTCTGACATTCAAAAACAAAACAAAAACAAATCAGTGACCAATATAGCCACCTTTCTTTGCAAGGACACTCAAAAGCCTGCCATCCATGGATTCAGTCAGTGTTTTGATCTGTTCACCATCAACATTGCGTGCAGCAGCAACCACAGCCTCCCAGACACTGTTCAGAGAGGTGTACTGTTTTCGCTCCTTGTAAATCTCACATTTGATGATGGACCACAGGTTCTCAATGGGGTTCAGATTAGGTGAACAAGGAGGCCATGTCATTAGATTTTCTTCTTTTATACCCTTTCTTGCCAGCCACGCTGTGGAGTACTTGGACGCATGTGATGGAGCATTGTCCTGCATGAAAATCATGTTTTTCTTGAAGGATGCAGACTTCTTCCTGTACCACTGCTTGAAGAAGGTGTCTTCCAGAAACTGGCAGTAGGACTGGGAGTTGAGCTTGACTCCATCCTCAACCCAAAAAGGCCCCACAAGCTCATCTTTGATGATACCAGCCCAAACCAGTACTCCACCTCCACCTTGCTGGCGTCTGAGTCGGACTGGAGCTCTCTGCACTTTACCAATCCAGCCACGGGCCCATCCATCTGGCCCATCAAGACTCACTCTCATTTCATCAGTCCATAAAACCTTAGAAAAATCAGTCTTGAGATATTTCTTGGCCCAGTCTTGACGTTTCAGTTTGTGTGTCTTGTTCAGTGGTGGTCGTCTTTCAGCCTTTCTTACCTTGGCCATGTCTCTGAGTATTGCACACCTTGTGCTTTTGGGCTCTCCAGTGATGTTGCAGCTCTGAAATATGGCCAAACTGGTGGCAAGTGGCATCTTGGCAGCTGCACGCTTGACTTTTCTCAGTTCATGGGCAGTTATTTTGCGCCTTGGCTATTCCACACGCTTCTTGCGACCCTGTTGACTATTTTGAATGAAACGCTTGATTGTTCGATGATCACGCTTCAGAAGCTTTGCAATTTTAAGAGTGCTGCATCCCTCTGCAAGATATCTCACTATTTTTGACTTTTCTGAGCCTGTCAAGTCCTTCTTTTGACCCATTTTGCCAAAGGAAAGGAAGTTGCCTAATAATTATGCACACTTGATATAGGGTGTTGATGTCATTAGACCACACCCCTTCTCATTACAGAGATACACATCACCTAATATGCTTAATTGGTAGTAGGCTTTCGAGCCTATACAGCTTGGAGTAAGACAACATGCATAGAGAGGACGATGTGGTCAAAATACTAATTTGCCTAATAATTCTGCACTCCCTGTATACACACACACACACACATATATATATATATATATATATATATATATATACATATACTGTATATATACACATAAACACACACACATACATACACACATATATATATATATATATACACATATTCATACATATACACACACAAATCCATACACATAAACACACACACATACATACATACACATACACACACACACATACATACATACACATATACACACACACATACATACATACTCATACACACACACATATACATACAAACACTGAGTAGAAAAAAAAATAAAATAAAAAAAGAAGACTATGCACTTAACTAGTGCTACATAGTTCAGATAGCACATTCAATGAAAATGGTGTCAAATAATTATTTACATACATTAGAAAAATAACGAAAACACTCCAGTAGTAATTGTAGAGTTGTGGAGGTGAGAGGGCAGACTTACATCTCTTCTGTTCTGGCAGTGTACAGGCTAGAGAGAACGTCTGCAAAACAAACCAGTGACAATTCTGGAACTCTTGTCTGCAGACTGCAGCTGTAAGACGCCCCGCCCCCACAAAAACCCAGGACCGGGAACTGTAGCACATCTCTGAAAGGGGAGGGGGCACAAGTTTTACTTCCCTTTTTTTAACCCCACGCTTTGACTAGATATCGTTTCAGGGACAGGGAAGCAGATATATAGCCTTGATCTTGTCCGGTATTTTTCAGTCAGCTCAGTGGCCAGCTCAGGGAGGGGGCCACAGGGGGGGCCAGGGACATTTTTACAGGGGCACTGGTCCCTGTGGGCCCCTGTGTAGAACCGCCCCGTACCTGTGCAATGTTCCCATAATAAATTGATTTTTGAGTTATTATTAGATCTTTAAAATTATATTGCCATATTTCTCTTTTTGTTTTTCTCTTTTACTCTTTTTATGTGTTTTTATTATTATTTCCTGTTAAATTCTCTCTCACATGCTCATTTTTTCTTTTTGTGGGAATTATATTTTCCCGTGTTTCTCTTAAAGGGACATAATACTCATATGCTAAATCACTTGAAACTGATGCAGTATAACTGTAAAAAGCTGACAGGAAAATATCACCTGAGCATCTCTATGTAAAAAAGGAAGATATTTTACCTCACAATCTCCTCAGCTCAGCAGAGTTAAGTTCTGTGTAGAAAGTTATACTCGCTGCTCCCAGCTGCAGGTTAAAAAATAAAAAATTAAGAAATGAACAGCAGCCAATCAGCATCAGCAGTGCTGAGGTCATAAACTCTTTTACTGTGATCTCATGAGATTTGGCTTAGCTCTCATGAGATTTCATAGTAAGCTGAATTGGGAAATAATATGAGAGTGCACAAGGCTTATCCCCTAAGCTGTCCAAGGACAGACACACTAAAATGCTGCTTAGAAATCCTTTACAATGGGATGTGGCTACTGAGGAACTTTTGAGGTAAAATATCTTTCTTTTTTACATAGAGATGTTCAGGAGATATTTTCTAGTCAGCTTTTTACAGCTATACTGCATCACTTTCAAGTGTTTAAACATTTGGGTATTATGGCCCTTTAAACGTTTTTACAGTCCCTTACCTGTCCCTGCTATTAGTTGGTTAGCTGCTTTCATTAGGACCAAGTTTTTCTGTTTCAGCTCAGTTTCCATTTTCCCTTCTGTGGTACTGAGTGAGGTCGCCATTTTGTTCCGCCCCTTCCTGCCCCTTTTCCCGCCCCTTTTTCCTGCCTCCTCCCTCATAGCCTGAGGTTGTTAGCTGTGAGGTTGAGCCTTTCTTCCCCTGGGTGGAGTTGAAATTTAATCCAGTTTCTCTACAGCAGTGCTTTCCAAACTGTGTGTCGGGACACACTAGTGTGTCGGCAGCAGTGTGTAGGTGTATCCCTGCTTCAGCACAAATTTTTTTAAATTTTTATTTTTTTTGGTTTCCGACTTTCTGCCTGCCTGCTACGCATATCACATGGTTGACACGTGATTGATACCTAGTGGGTCACAGATCATCTTAACCAATTGGCGCAGCTCAGTGAGAACTGAAACTATTCCCATTGGCGGCTTTGGTGGGACATTGGCTCCTGACTGCACGTGAAGTCTCCTTTCCTTAATTGGCTCATGACTGTAGGAGCAGAGAACAGAGAGAGGCGCCTTATGGGACAGTATCGTGGTGTCGCTAATATGCAGATAGAGGCAGACAGCACACACAGATGGAAGAATACTCACAAGTGAGGCGGCATAAACGTATGCCAAACTAGACAGGACGGAACCTTAGTCGCCCGCCAGACGGTCCAATAGGAGAAAGACTCTCACGTCCCAGTGGTCCAATCCGCTACGGCGGACAAAGGCAGACGTCAGGTGCCCACAGCGTCTGTGGGAGGATCAATGGCTCAGAGTCCTTAGTGCAAGTGGCAGAATATCGCTCCACACATAGGATCTCTCTTCCTGACTATGGTGCATTGTGGGGGCCCCCACAATGCACCATAGTCAGGAAGAGAGATCCTATGTGTGGAGCGATATTCTGCCACTTGCACTAAGGACTCTGAGCCATTGATCCTCCCACAGACGCTGTGGGCACCTGACGTCTGCCTTTGTCCGCCGTAGCGGATTGGACCACTGGGACGTGAGAGTCTTTCTCCTATTGGACCGTCTGGCGGGCGACTAAGGTTCCGTCCTGTCTAGTTTGGCATACGTTTATGCCGCCTCACTTGTGAGTATTCTTCCATCTGTGTGTGCTGTCTGCCTCTATCTGCATATTAGCGACACCACGATACTGTCCCATAAGGCGCCTCTCTCTGTTCTCTGCTCCTACAGATATCTGCCATTATCCTACTTTTGGGAGTGCTGCCGCTAGATTGGGTGGCCTGCGGTGTGGTATTACCTTGCCTCCCCCGAGACTGGTTTTGGTTTATGTGCTTAGCATCTCATACCTGCGCACCTCAATAAGGACTCAATCCTCGTTTTTTCTGGCTCATGACTGCATGTGTAGTCAGTGAGTGGGACAGCAGTGTGTTTGCAGCGCAGACAGTAGTCAATCGGACTCACGGAGCTCTGAGGGTGGCAGCTTAAACGCTGATCTTAAGTCAGAAGTCAAAGTGGGTTTTTTTTGCAGCTAGCTCCCAGTAGTGCATTGCTGCTCCTGCTCTTGATATATGGATAGGAAGTGGAACCTTAAAAATGCTTGATGATGAAATGCAAGTGTCTTTATCTAATATGTCACCAAATATTCAGAAACTGTGTTCATCCTATCAACCTCATACACCCCATTCAAATAGTAAGTAGCTATTGGTGTTATTAAACTTTTTTTTAATTCTTGCACATACATACTGTTACTTGTAAAAACATTTCATTATTGTATAATTTATGTATGTGTCCGTATCTCTTATTAACCTCCTTTTTGCTAGTACAACTGAATTAATTACTGTGTCGCAAAATGATGTAGGTCTAAAAAGGGTGTCACCAACATGAAAAGTTTGGAAAGCTCTGCTCTACAGGATATGTTAATCACACCCATAGCCTACTCAGCAACATTGTAAGCTTAAAGTTTTTCTCTGTGGGTTATTTATTTCTGACTTTTCTAGAAGCACTTTTATTTTTTACCTTTGTGTGTCACTATTTCTTTATATTTACAGATTGACAACGTTTGTTCAAATCTTACAATATTGTTGTGCTGCTTTATTTTAATACTGCTATATATTTTAAATTTAATTCCCCAAAATTTGTATCTTTTAAACTTTGCTTTTATTTATTTTTTTTCCCCGATTTTTTTTTCTGTAGTCTCAAGATGTCTCATGAGGAGAATAATCCAATTTATCCTGACCCCTCTTTGCAAAATATTATGGCATCTATGCAGTCCTTTATGAGAAAGATGGACAACAAAATGAATAGTTTTATTGCTAATTTTCAGTCAGATCCTCTTCAAATACATAAAAAACACACTTCTAAAACTAAACATCTTTCCCCTTCTTATATTGAAAAAGATGCTGATAGTCTGCTTCAGACAGACAACCCTCATAGCTTATTACCAATAAGCACCTGTACTGTTAGCCGGCAGTCATCCAGCCCCAGAACTTCTGAATGTGTTGAGAGTCACAATTCAGAGGGTACTTTTCCTGATGCTTATTCTAAAAGAACTGGTCTAAAAAGACAAGCATCAACATTTTTACAAACTCTCTCTGAAAATCATTCAGATGAATATAAACAATTGTCAATCCTCTGATAATGATTCAAATCATTCTGATTTCAACAACTTTATTAAATTTAAAAGACGTAAAAAATCTTTGCCTGTTAATGATTCAGAAATAGTTTTTCTCGATTCCCTTGGTAAACCTAGATTTAAACCAGAGGAGGTTATGCATCCCAGATCCTCTGAGTGCTTTCCCTCCTCAGGTGTTGCAGAATATATTGACTTTTATTTAAGGCATCCCTTATTGCAAGAAGTTTGTAGTAAACTTTGTGCCGAATGGCCTCCCCCCTCCATCCCAGGTAACTCCTCTGTCACTCCTGACATTGACCCCCAAATTTTAAAATTCCTGGGTTCTCCTGGATCTAGCATTAAACGAGGATCTGACAAATTACTTAAAGGGACACTGTACCCAAAAAATTTATTTTGTGATTCAGATTGAGCATGAAATTTTAAGCAAATTTCGAATTTACTCCTATTATCAAATTTTCTTCATTCTCTTGGTATCTTTATTTGAAATGCAAGAATGTAAGTTTAGATGCTGGCCCATTTTTGGTTAACAACCTGGGTTGTCCTTGCTGATTGGTGGATAAATTCATCCACCAATAAAAAAATGCTGTCCAGAGTACTGAAACCAAAAAAAAGCTTAGATGCCTTCTTTTTCAAATAATGATAGCAAGAGAACGAAGAAAAATTGATAATAGGAGTAAATTAGAAAGTTGCTTAAAATTGCATGCTCTTTCTGAATTACAAAAGAAAAAATTTGGGTTCAGTGTCCCTTTAAGTCTTGTCAAGACAAACTTTTAGATATTTCTGGCCCCTTGTCAAAGTTATTTGAGTTGGCTGAGTGAGGATTTTGTTATAAATAATTCTACAATTGATCCTCAAATCATCATAGAGTATATTCAAAGAGCCTTTGTTTTAATAGGCAATGCCAATACTGCTATAGCTTGCAAACGCAGAAGGTCCATTCTGCACAGGCTAGACCCTGAAATTATCTGATTTTGCCAATAATGAGACATCTACAGACCCCAATGGCCTTCTCTTCTGAGAGGTATATCTCAAAAAACTCAGTGACTATACTAAAACTTTTTCTAGTTTATCTAAAACTAAAGCCACTGTAAAGAAGACCCTCTACCAAAATTGATAGGGCCAGAAAAAGAAGGGGTCGCTTTCCCGGCCGTCAACCCTTCATCTCTAGACCCCAATTTTATCAGCAGCAGCAGCTTCACCAGCAACAACAATTTGTCTCTCCCTTCTTCCCCACAAGAACCCGCTTCTGGCCCAGAGGTGCAAGATCAAGAGGTCGCTTTAGAACCCCTTCAGGTAATTTCTATTCTTCCCCGTTTTCTCTTTTTTCCCTAAAAAAGATGGGTGGTTGACTGGCTCATTTTCTTCCAAATTGGTCTCTAATTTCTTCAGACCACTGGATTCTTCAGACTGTCTCTGGAGTCCTAATAGATTTGATTTCCTTTCCCATCCAAATTGTTCGCCCTCGTCCAATTTTATTTCCAAGTTCAGAATGTCAAGCAGAAGTAAGGTTGAATCTGAAATTTGGTCCTGGATGCAAAAAGATCCAAAAGAGGGACTGAATAGAAAGAAACAAATTCCTAACTAATTTCCAGTCGCTGGAATCTGATAAATGACGTGATTCCCATTCTGCTGCAAAGTTCGCTTGACCTGGAATATATTCTGCATTGACTGAGATGTTCCTGTCTAAGCAGAGATGAATAAATTCTTTGGTGATGTTGGAAAAATTTCTGCATCTTGTGCCTCCCAAATGATTGAGATATTGAACTGCCTAAATATTGTCGCAGGAGAATGGAAACTGGAGAAGAAAGTTTGACAAAATTTTTGACTACAAAGGAACCAGAATCCACATGCCACCTGTAATGGAGGGACCGCAACGAGCTCCCCAGCCTGAATGACTGGCGTCGGACTCTATGATTAAATCTGGAGTCTTGACAAATATAGCTCTCCCATTCCAAGCTTCTAAATGAGAAAGCCACCAAGAAAGCTCTTCTTTGGCTTCTGGAGACAGTGAAATAGGATAAGAATGAGAAAAACCTCTTCTCAAATGAGGAATCGTCAATCTCTGGAGCTCGTGATAAGGGAGAGGGGCAGGAAATATAGCCTGAATTGAGAATGATGGTAAACTTACTATTCTGGCTATAGTTATGATAGGAACAGAATCTTTGGATACATTTTTGGAAATTTCTTTCTTGATATTCTTCACTTTGTCTAAAGTAAAACTCAAAGTTGAAAGAAAAGTATCTATCTGAAAACCCAAGATTTGTTTTTGTTGACAATAAAACCTAAGGATTCTAATAAGGTTATGGTGGTAAAAAAATGATTCTGTAGAGAGAGAGAAAATTCTGGTCCATAATTAGGATATCGTCCGGATAAATTATTAGACGGAAACCCTGAAGTCTTCATCAAGCTATCACAGGTTTAAGTAATTTGGTAAAAATCTAAGCGGCAGAAGACAGACCGAAAGGGAGACAAGTGAAATTCAAAAATTGATACTCCCAACCGAATGTTAGAAATTTCCAATGATCTTGGGCAATGGGAACAGTTAAGTAAGTGTCTGTGAGATCTCGACGAACTAACCAATCGTTTTCTCTTAAACACTCTCTTAACAGATGATTACCTTCTATTTTGAAATGGTGGTATGCAACGCAACATAAGCATTTAGGAATTTTAGATTTATAACTGGTCTGAATTGATTGTTTTTCTTTTTTACCAGAAATAAGTTGCTTAAATAAATATTGTGAGGCTGACGTACTGGGAGAATTGCTTGTTTGGAAAAAAGGTTTGAAATTTCATTTTGGACCAGAATTTTGTCTTGCTGGGAAAATTGAATAGGATGAGGAAGTTATATTTGAACTGGAAAGGAAATAAATTCTATGTGTATGTCTGTTACTGCTTGTAGAACCCAAGGATCCAAAGTAATTGAAGCCCAATTTTAAGCGAACAAAGCAAGTCTGCCACCAATTCTGTCTGGGGAAGAAAGAGCAGGGAAAGGAAAGAATATATTTACCTGGAGTAGGTCTTGATATTGCTCTGCCTCTGGAACCTCTTTGATTCCTTGGTCAGACTTGTGATGGATAAAAGGAAGAAGTTGATTGTTCTTGAAAATTTATTTGGTATTGGGACTGGTATTGGGAAGGATATTGGCTTTGATGGAAATGGAAATATTGAGACCTAGATAAGTATGGATGATGGCCGGGAAAGTGGCCTCTGCCTCTCCTGGCCCTGTCAGAGAAATTTGATTAGGGTAAAAAATCTTCTTAACAGAAGTTTTAACCTTATTCAAATTAGAGACAATGTTGACATACTGATTTAATTCTTTGAGATAAGAATCACCAAAAAGAAGACCATTATTATCAGAAGCAAGGTCATTTGAGGTGAAGTCTGCAATTTTTGGATCTATTTTCCTTAAAATATTGCGTCTTCTCTCCAAAGACATTGCAGTGTTACAAAAGCAGAGAAGTATTTGAACTCATTTTCGTACAATATATGGGTCTAAAAGGGCATTATCTGGCACAGCCTGTTCTGACATTTTGAATAGTTTGGTGATGGGGCCAACTAAATCCAGTAATTTATCTTGACAGATCTTCCACAATCTGTCTATGGCTTTCTTTAATTTATAACCTGGGGTGCCAATAAAATTTAAAATTGTGGGGTCTACCTCAGGAGTAATAGAGGCACTTTTTGGGAGTAATGGATGGGGACACTCAGCTCTCATTTTATTACGAATTTTCTTTTTAAGCGGTTTTCTGAGCTGGAAATCTATGAATTTATCAATATCAATACATTAAACCTGGGGTTACCTATGCAATCAGTAAATTCAATTTCTTCTTCATTTAAATCTTTAGATTTTTTAGACATTTACTTATGCTTTTTAGCAACTGGAGAGTAATCAGATTTGTCAGAGTCATTATTAAAAGAATCTGAATTGATGTCAGTATAATTTTTCTCATCAGAACTGTTAGATTCTGAGGAGGATTGACCAACAGTTTTTAGATTTAGTTTTTAACATTACTTTAGAATCTCCCATTTGGGTATACTTGGGATGCAGGGTTCTTTTAACAGCGGTTTTAGTTCCTTTGCTGTGAGGAATAGATGTGTCAGGAAGTAACTGACAAGTCTTTGACACCAGTTTCTTACTTGCTTTAACATCAATAAAAGTATTTTTACTTTTTAAAGATTTTTTAGTCTCTTTAATGCCTATTAGTGAAGACATTTTATTAAATAAGTTACCACAAAACAATAAAACAAAATCCTTAAAAAAACTAAAAACTAAATTAACTTAACAGCTTTAGATACAATTATAATATATAATTATTATTCAAAATTTATCTGACAGAAAAACATAATTTATGTAAGAACTTACCTGATAAATTCATTTCTTTCATATTAGCAAGAGTCCATGAGCTAGTGACGTATGGGATATACATTCCTACCAGGAGGGGCAAAGTTTCCCAAACCTTAAAATGCCTATAAATACACCCCTCACCACACCCACAAATCAGTTTAACGAATAGCCAAGAAGTGGGGTGATAAGAAAAAAGTGCGAAAGCATATAAAATAAGGAATTGGAATAATTGTGCTTTATACAAAAAAATCATAACCACCACAAAAAGGGTGGGCCTCATGGACTCTTGCTAATATGAAAGAAATGAATTTATCAGGTAAGTTCTTACATAAATAATGTTTTCTTTCATGTAATTAGCAAGAGTCCATGAGCTAGTGACGTATGGGATAATGACTACCCAAGATGTGGATCTTTCCACGCAAGAGTCACTAGAGAGGGAGGGATAAAATAAAAACAGCCAATTCCTGCTGAAAATAATCCACACCCAAAATAAAGTTTAATGAAAACATAAGCAGAAGATTCAAACTGAAACCGCTGCCTGAAGTACTTTTCTACCAAAAACTGCTTCAGAAGAAGAAAACACATCAAAATGGTAGAATTTAGTAAAAGTATGCAAAGAGGACCAAGTTGCTGCTTTGCAAATCTGATCAACCGAAACTTCATTCCTAAACGCCCAGGAAGTAGAAACTGACCTAGTAGAATGAGCTGTAATCCTTTGAGGCGGAGTTTTACCCGACTCGACATAGGCATGATGAATTAAAGATTTCAACCAAGATGCCAAAGAAATGGCAGAAGCTTTCTGGCTTTTTCTAGAACCAGAAAAGATGAAAAATAGACTAGAAGTCTTTCGGAAATTCTTAGTAGCTTCAACATAATATTACAAAGCTCTAACAACATCCAAAGAATGCAATGATTTCTCCTTAGAATTCTTAGGATTAGGACATAATGAAGGAACCACAATTTCTCTACTAATGTTGTTAGAATACACAACCTTAGGAAAAAATTCAAAAGAAGTTCGCAACACCGCCTTATCCTGATGAAAAATCAGAAAAGGTGACTCACAAGAAAGAGCAGATGATTCAGAGACTCTTCTGGCAGAAGAGATGGCCAAAAGAAACAAAACTTTCCAAGAAAGAAGTTTAATGTCCAAATGAATGCATGGGTTCAAAAGGAGGAGCTAGAAGAGCCCCCAGAACCAAATTCAAACTCCAAGGAGGAGAAATTGACTGAATGACAGGTTTTATACAAACCAAGTCTTGTACAAAACAATGAATATCAGGAAGATTAGCAATCTTTCTGTGAAAAAGAACAGAAAGGGCAGAGATTTGTCCTGTCAAGGAACTTGCGGACAAACCTTTATCTAAACCATCCTGAAGAAACTGTAAAAAAATTCTCGGAATTCTAAAAGAATGCCAGGAAAAATGATGAGAAGACACTAAGAAATATAAGTCTTCCAGACTCTATAATATATCTCTCTAGATACAGATTTACGAGCCTGTAACATAGTATTAATCACAGAGTCAGAGAAACCTCTTTGACCAAGAATCAAGCGTTCAATCTCCATACCCTTAAATTAAAAGATTTGAGATCCTGATGGAGAAAAGGACCTTGCAACAGAAGGTCTGGTCTTAACGGAAGAGCCCACGGTTGGCAAGAGGCCATCCGAAAAAGAATCCGTCCATGCTGGAGCTACCAGCAAAACAAACGAGCATTCCTTCAGAATCTTGGAGATTACTCTTGGAAGAAGAACTAGAGGCGGAGAGATATAGGCAGGATGATACTTCCAAGGAAGTGATAATGCATTCACTGCCTCCGCCTGAGGATCCCGGGGTCTGAACAGATACCTGGGAAGTTTCTTGTTTAGATGAGAAACCATCAGATCTATTTCTGGAAGTTCCCACATTTGAACAATCTGAAGAAATACCTCTGGGTGAAGAGACCATTCGCCCGGATACAACGTTTGACGACTGAGATAATCCGCTTCCTAATTGTCTATACCTGGGAAATGAACCGCAGAGATTAGACAGGAGTTGGATTCCGCCCAAACCAGAATTTGAGATACTTCTTTCATAGCCAGAGGACTGTGAGTCCCTCCTTGATGATTGATGTATGCCACAGTTGTGACATTGTCTGTCTGAAAACAAATGAATGACTCTCTCTTCAGAAGAGGCCAAGACTGAAGAGCTCTGAAAATTGCACAGAGTTCCAAAATATTGATCGGTAATCTCACCTCCTGAGATTCCCAAACCCCTTGTGCCGTCAGAGACCCCCACACAGCTCCCCAACATGTAAGACTTGCATCTGTTGAAATTACAGTCCAGGTCGGAAGAACAAAAGAAGCCCCCTGAACTTAAACGATGGTGATCTGTCCACCACGTCAGAGAGTGTCGTACAATCGGTTTTAAAGATATTAATTGAGATATCTTTGTGTAATCCCTGCACCATTGGTTCAGCATACAGAGCTGAAGAGGTCGCATGTGAAAATGAGCAAAGGAGATCGCGTCCGATGCAGCAGTCATAAGACCTAAAATTTCCATGCATAAGGCTACCAAAGGGAATGATTGTGACTGAAGGTTTTTACAAGCTGATATCAATGTTAGACTTCTCTTGTCTGACAAAGACAGAGTCATAGACACTGAATCTACCTGGAAACCTAAAAAGGTTACCCTTGTCTGAGGAATCAATGAACTTTTTGGTAAATTGATCCTCCAACCATGATCTTGAAGAAACAACACAAGTCGATTCGTATGAGATTCTGTTAAATGTGAAGACTGAGCAAGTACCAAGATATCGTCCAAATAAGGAAATACCAATACCCTGTTCTCTGAATACAGACAGAAGGGCACCGAGAACCTTTGTAAAAATTCTTGGAGCTGATGCTAAGCCAAACGGTAGAGCCACAAAACTGGTAATGCTTGTCTAAAAAAGAGAATCTCAGAAACTAAAAGTGATCTGGATGAATCGGAATATGCAGATATGCATCCTGTAAATCTATTGTAGACATATAACGCCCTTGCTGAACAAAAGGCAGGATAGTCCTTACAGCCACCATCTTGAATGTTGGTATCCTTACATAACGATTCAATATTGATAGATCCGGAACTGGTCTGAAGGAATTGACCTTCTTTGGTACAATGAAGAGATAGAATAAAACCCCAGCCCCTGTTCCAGAACTGGAACTGGCATAATTACTCCAGCCAACTCTAGATCTGAAACACATTTCAGAAATGCTTGAGCCTTTGCTGGGTTTACTGGGACACGGGAAAGAAAAAAATCTCTTTGCAGGAGGCCTTAACTTGAAGCCAATTCTGTACCCTTCTGAAACAATGTTCTGAAACCAGAGATTGTGAACGGAATTGATCCAAATTTCTTTGAAAAGAACGTAAACTGCCCCATACCAGCTGAGCTGGAATGAGGGCCGCACCTTCATGGGGACTTAGGAGCTGGCTTTGGGTTTCTATAAGGCTTGGATATATTCCAAAGTGAAGAAGGTTTCCAAACTGATACCGCTCCTGAGGATGAAGGATCAGGCTTTTGTTCCTTGTTGTGATGAAAGGAACGAAAACAATTATTAGACCTAAATTTACCTCAGATTTTTTATCCTGTGGTAAAAAAGTTCCCTTCCTTCCAGTAACAGTTGAGATAAAAGAATCCAACTGAGAACCGAATAATTTATTACCCTGGAAAGAAAGGGATAGCAAAGTTGACTTAGAAGACATATCAGCATTCCAAGTTTTAAGCCATAAAGCTCTTCTAGCTAAAATAGTTAGAGACATATACCTGACATCAATTCTAATGATATCAAAGATGGCATCACAAATAAAATAATTAGCATGTTATAGAATAATAATGCTATGAGAATTATGATCTGTTACTTGTTGCGCTAAAGCTTCTAACCAAAAAGTTGAAGCTGCAGCAACATCCGCTAAAAATATAGCAGGAGTAGAGACAGCCCCATTAACCTTAGGGATTTTGTCCCAAACTCTAATCTGTCAGATGGCACAGGATATAATTGCTTAAAACGTTTTAAAAGGAGTAAATTAATTACCCAAATTATTCCATTCCCTGGAAATTACTTCAGAAATAGCATCAGGGACAGGAAACACTTCTGGAATAACTACAGGAGATTAAAAAACCTTATTAAAACGTTTAGTTTTAGTATCAAGAGGACCAGAATCCTCTATTTCTAATGCAATTAATACTTCTTTAAATAAAGAACGAATAAATTCCATCTTGAACAAATACAAAGATTTATCAGCATCAACCTCTGAGACAGAAACCTCTGAACCAGAAGAACCATTATCAGTATCAGAATGATGATGTTCATTTAAAAATTCATCTGAAAAAAGAGAAGTTTTAAAAGACTTTTATGTATACTAGAAGGAGAAATAACAGACATAGCCTTCTTAATGGATTTAGAAACAAAATCTCTTATGTTATCAGGAACACTCTGAGTATTAGATGTTGATGGAACAGCAACAGGTAATGTAACAGTACTAAAGGAAATTTTATCTGCATTAACAAGTTTGTCATAACATTTAATACAAACAACAGCTGAAGGAACAGATACCAAAAGTGATACACTTAGCTTTGGTAGCTCCAGCACCGGGCAGCGATTTTCCTGAAGTATCTTCTGACTCAGTTGCAACGTGGAACATCTTGCGATATGTAATAGAAAAAACAACATATAAAGCAAAATTGATCAAATTCCTTAAATGACAGTTTCAGGAATGGGAAAAAAATGCCAGTGAACAAGCTTCTAGCAACCAGAAGCAATAAATAATGAGACTTAAATAATGTGGAGACAAAAGTGACGCCCATATTTTTTTAGCGCCAAATAAGATGCCCACATTATTTGGCGCCTAAATGCTTTTGGCGGCAAAAATGACGCCACATCCGGAAAGCCGACACTTTTGACGCAAAAGAACGTCAAAAATGACGCAACTTCCAGCGACACGTATGACGCCGGAAACAGAAAAAAAATTTTTGCGCCAAAAAAGTCCGCGCCAAGAATGACGCAATAAAATGAAGCATTTTCAGCCCCCGCGAGCCTAACAGCCCACAGGGAAAAAGTCAAATTTTTTAAGGTAAGAAAAAATGATTGATTCAAATGCATTATCCCAAATATGAAACTGACTGTCTGAAAATAAGGAATGTTGAACATCCTGAGTCAAGGCAAATAAATGTTTGAATACATATATTTAGAACTTTATAAAAAAGTGCCCAACCATAGCTTAGAGTGTCACAGAAAATAAGACTTACTTACCCCAGGACACTCATCTACATGTTTGTAGAAAGCCAAACCAGTACTGAAACGAAAATCAGCAGAGGTAATGGTATATATATAAGAGTATATTGTCGATCTGAAAAGGGAGGTAAGAGATGAATCTCTACGACCGATAACAGAGAACCTATGAAATAGACCCCGTAGAAGGAGATCATTGCATTCAAATAGGCAATACTCTCCTCACATCCCTCTGACATTCACTGCACGCTGAGAGGAAAACCGGGCTCCAACCTGCTGCGGAGCGCATATCAATGTAGAATCTAGCACAAACTTACTTCACCACCTCCATAGGAGGCAAAGTTTGTAAAACTGATTTGTGGGTGTGGTGAGGGGTGTATTTATAGGCATTTTAAGGTTTGGGAAACTTTGCCCCTCCTGGTAGGAATGTATATCCCATACGTCACTAGCTCATGGACTCTTGCTAATTACATGAAAGAAAAATGAAATAACAAGTAGTGAGGAGAAAATAGCTTCAAAACAAACTACAAGATGGCAACAGAGTCTCAAAATTAACTTTACTATAGCCAAGGTTTGCCCTAAATTGCCATAGTTGAAACAAGCTGAAACAGCAACAAAATCACTTCTAACAGGACCAGAAAGTTGTGATGGGTGTCTAAACAAGACAAATACATAAGAAGCAAGTGGGCGAGAAAAAAGGGAAGAGGACGGCCCACAAAATGGCGGCGGAAGCCCGTGAAAAAAGGTAAGATGGAGAGAGGCTCGAACAAATACCAGGAAATAGAGAAAAAAGGGAAAATTGTAAGATAAAATAATACAAAAAAACAAGAAGGCACAGACTGCAAATGAAGCAGAATAAAAGGAAAGGTAAAGACCAAGTAAAAACTGAAAAATAAATAATTAAAAATGGAAACAGAAAATATAAAATAAACTGCACAATGAAAAATAAACACATATTAAACAACAAAATAAACAATAACAATAAAACAAATAAACAAACAAAAAACAAATGATTGAATAACAATATCAATCAGAGTAAATTCTTTGCACGACTTAGAGATGAGCAGCAAAAAAAAGAGGAGGTTTGGCTGTGTATTGGTCAGTTTATGGACACTACTCGTACTATGATTGGTCACTTTTTTCCTGGTGTTATACATTAGCTGTTAGCCTATACTCTGGCCATTTATTCTTGTTCACTGTTAACTGTATTGTTGTAATATAATTGTTTTCTGATGATACTATAGTTTAGAGGATAGAAGGGAAAGAGGTGACATGATAGAAACCTTCAAATATATGAAGGGACTTAATAAATTAGAAGCTGAAAGCATTTTTCACAAAAAAATAAATGCCAAAACAAGGGTTCACAATCTAAAGTTAGAGGGTAGTAGATTCAGGAGAAATTTGAGGAAGCATTTTTTTACAGAAAGGGTGGTGGATTCATGGAATAAACTTCCATTTGAGGTGGTAAACACAAAGACTGTAAAGGAATTTAAAAATGCCTCGGACATGCATAAGGCTATCCTAAGGAAAAAGTAACATGTAATATGGGTAGACTTGATGGGCCTTTTTGGTTCTTATCTACCGTCAAATTCTATGTTTCTATGTTTCTATACTATTTTATTCTTTTAAGTGCTGCATTATGAGTAGTAAAAGAGAGAATGCAAAATAGGAGTCTCTGGTCTTGTAATAAAATTGAAAAATTGTTTAAAATGACATGCTCTATCCAAATCATTAAAGTGTAATTTTGACTTTACTTTCCCTTTACCCCGAAATTAACAAATGTAAGTTAAGTATTGCCTAATATATACTCATTGTGCTGTATTGGAATACATTTTCAATAATTACTAAATAAATTACTTTATTTGACAGCATTCTAGTGTCACTCCTTATTCTGCACTAATAATTATACTTGCAAACACCTTTATTTTCGGGTTTGAGTAGCACTTCTTCATCTGGATACGACTGTAACATCACCCCTACAGCAGAAACAGATTTGACAATGTCCAAGCTGACTTGCACCCATAGAGTTTGTCATAGATTTGCTCAATCTGCTGGGCAAGGAAAACATATTCAAACTCTGTGTAAGCTGTGCCCCTTCCTCTTGGACACAGCAGCACCATGTATTCAGAACTTGTTTCCTATGGAGATACAAAAGCAATTTTAATTGCATAAGATGTAATAAAGATTAAAGAAATGTAATGCCCACTGTATAATGTGTCAGCGACCAGACAATCACAGACCTATATAGATATAAAATAATAAAAGTAGAAGAATTAACTTGTAACAAAAATCCTGATAGTGCCTCTTCATTACCACAAACCTAAGTATATATAGGTATAGATATATATTTTACATTAACTTTATCAAATATATATAGAAATATATATTTAATAATAAAAATAATGTTTTTTCTATGTGAAGAATGTAAACTAAAAATTTGTTATCTTAATATTTATTAAAATATTAAATAAAAAAATAAATTAATAATATTAATTATTATAGATGTGGGCAGGGACTAGACTGAGAACTTCTACATGCTCATTTTGGAAGAAAATAAGTGGTTTGCTTTTTTTAAAGGGATAGTCCAGTAAAAAAATTATTTTCATGATTCAGGTAGAGCATGCAATTTTAAGAAACTTTCTAATTTACTCCTAATATCGTTTTTTCTTTGTTGTCTTGGTATCTTTATTTGAAAAGGCTGGAATGTAAGCTTAACAGCTGGCCCATTTTTGGTTCAGCACCCTTAATAGTGCTTACTAATTGGTGGCTACATATAGATACCAATCAACAAGTGCTACCCAGGTGCTGAACCAAAAATGGGCTGGCTCCCAAGCCTACAGTCTTGCTTTTTCAAATAAAGATACCAAGAGAACGAAGAAAAAATGATTATAGGAGTAAATTAGAACGTTGCTTAAAATTGCCTGCTCTATCTGAATCATGAAAGTTTAATTTTGGCTAGACTTTAACACAATCTGTTTATTTTTATGTTTACTTTAATCTAAAGTAAAGTACTAATAATTGATGTTGCTAAAGAAGTACTGTTTTTTATCCCTTTAAGGAGATTATACTGTTTTTATCCATTTTGATAAATGTTTTCAAGTCTGGTAGAGCTCTAGTTTACAGGAGATTTTCTGATTCAGTAGCTCTATACTATGTGACTACTAACTTGGCTGAAGTTTATTTCTGTTGGTCATTATAGGATTGCACTATATCTTCATCTGTTTAAAGTACACACTTAAACAGACACATCAGAGGCATCATTGGAATCACTACAGCTGTTCCTGATTTCCTTCCCTCCAAATTTGGATCTTTGGAAGTTTTGTTCTTTCTTCAATGCAAAGTGATTTCTATTCACATGATTTGGACATTATTTCCACTGACTTTATTCACACTACATATTTTTTTGTATTCCTATTATTTAATCAGAAAGAAAACATATACTAAGGTTGTGGCAGATACTGCAAGGGCACAGTTAACTGTGTACGGACACCTTGCCTATCCCTGATTTCACTATTTGCGATCATTTCATTTTTATTTTCAATTGATAAAATATTAATGGTGTTTTAATTTGCATTTAACTAACAATAATTTCTTTAGAAATGGAATTTAACATATTGAAACAAATTCAGATTTGCCTTGCTTAAAGGAAACCCCTTATTGCAAATACATATTTTTCCAATAGATAAATTACTTATATGGGTTTTTTTTAGGGGGTCACTGTTTGTTTTCAAAATGCCCCTTCTATTTTTTATTTAAACACATCATGAGTTAATTAAATTTATTGCCACCATTTTGACAGCATAGTGTGCCCAGGCAGGCACAAAATTGTCTGAGATATACATTAATTCTTAGTATTAAAGGGACAGTCTACCATAGAATTGTTATTGTTTTAAAACATAGATAATCCCTTTATTACCCATTCCCCAGTTTTGCATAACCAACACAGTTATATTAATACACTTTTTACCTCTGCAATTACCTTGTATCTAGGAACCTTCTTCCAGCCCCCTGATCACATGACCGTGACTGTTTATCATCTATTGTCTTAAATTTTGCATTGTTTTGTGCTAAATCTTAAATAACCCCCTGTGCCTGAATACAGTGTTATCTATATGGCCCACGTGTACTTTCTGTCTCTTTGTGTTGAAAAGAGATTTAAAAAGCATGAGATTAGAGGCAGCCCTCAAAGGCTTAGAAATTAGCATATGAGCCTACCTATGTATAATGAATAATGAAAGTTTAATTTATACTAGACTGTCCCTTTAAGACACATGTGTTATTCAAGTTGACCAGTAGGTGGTGCTGTTCTATTTATTTTACATTCTTTATTGCCACAAACTCTTTTCAGCTACATTTTTATTTTTCATATTGCCTACTTCATCATGAAACAAGAGCCTTTTACCACAGCAGCATTTATTAACCCCTGCATCACTTCACCACTGACATTTTTTGTCTTCTGCTGTCCACATTTACACTCTATACACACCTCACTCCCCCAGCACATACAGTGGCGGACCTAATGAACAGAATACCCTGGTGCAAGAATACAGAAAATTAGCCAGTATGTACCTTCTCTATACCAAATATGCCCACCCACGCCACAAATCAGAATCAAGACATGGCTCCTGCACACCATTGGATCTTTTAGTTACACATATTACTATGTTATTGCTATATAAAAAGTGTGACACCCTGTCACATAGCAAGGAAATTCAATGGAGATATAAAAAAGGCATGTACATTATTTCCTTATAGCTTATCATTTATAGGGACATTTATGTGACTAATTTTAATAGCTGACATAGTGGATTTTCAATTTCAAGTGAGACAAGTTCATTGAAAGTGCTAGATTGCCACCAGTGCAACAATATATCATTTTGCTGAAGGAGATCATCCTACCTAGCATCTGTAGGCATGGCTTGAAATTTCCACTTTCCACTTAGAAGTAGAGTGGGGTGGTGTATGCGAAAGTAAGGAGCTGGGACAGTCTGTAGCAGCTCCTGAGTATGCTCCTAAGTGTGCACAGGATACCCTGAAAGAGAAGGATGAAACAATATTACCTGACCCTAAGGAGATAGTGGTGACCTTGCCTAGTATTGGGCCTATAGCTACTGAGGGAAATAATTCACTAGTTGGTGAGTTATCCAGCGACTCCTAAGATGAGGGGGTTTATTTAACCCTGGAGCTTGAAAGAGAAGGGCGATCATCAGGCCCTGTGGTGAAACGGCCAGTCACTGTGGAGTCCTGGCCAGTAAATAATCCTGTGTATATGGAGCACCTGCTGCACAAGGAGCCTAGTGCTGTGACTATGAATATTACCACTGACATGCTCTTCTGTAAAAGGAGATCCTAGCAGTATGCAGCTTCCCACGAGAGGAGACACAGTATTTTTTGGTAATGGAACTAAGGGGAGTCCTTTTTTTGTTAATGTTACTGAATTACTTCAGGGATTCCTATGTAATTTGGGATGCTTTGGAGGTCGATATTGTCAAGGGGACTATTGCATATAGCAATCATTCTGTCTACTATACTTTATTCTTATTTTATTTATTATCGGTTATTTGTAGAGTGCCAACAGATTCCGCAGCGCTATTCTATATATTAACCCTTATAGCCCTTCTTTCCAATATGAAGACCCCTTTAGTCAGAGTTTAGAGCACTCATTGGGATTTGGCTATAGTCTAGTCAAAATTAAACTTTCATGATTCAGACAGAGCATGCGATTTTAAGCAACTTTCTAATTTACTCCTATTATTTATTTTTCTTCATTCTCTTGGTATCTTTATTTGAAAAGGCAAGAATGTAAGCTTAGGAGCCAGCCCATTTTTGGTTCAGCACCTAGGTAGCGCTTGTTGTTTGGTGGTTACATTTAGCCACCAATCAGCAAGCGCTACCAGGGTGCTGGACCAAAAATGGGCTGGCTACTAAGCTTTCATTCTTGCCTTTTCAAATAAAGATACAAAGAGAACGAAGAAAAATTGATCATAGGAGTAAATTAGAACGTTGCTTAAAATCACATGCTCTGTCTGAATTATGACAGTTTAATTTTGACTTGAGTATCTCTTTGAATAGAATATATATAATACTTAATGTCCTGACAATATATTGTATTATATTTACTAAGGTGTAAGAGATGATATACAAGATCCTTACCTGTCTTCGTCTCAGTATTGCCCTTTACTGTATTTCAAATTAGTTGCAATATGTGCCAAACGTTTGCTATATTTATTTTTCTCATATCTGAGCAGTTTATTTCAGATATTTTAAGATTATCATGCTGTCCTGCTGCAAACAATTAGGAACAGCTATAAAACAGGCAATAAAACCAACTAATACAAACAAGGTAGTGTGGGATTTGTATACACAAACTCTATTTATTCCCTGGTTTATATATATCTTTCCCTAACTGTTCTCCACAGAAGACAGAAATACAGTAAATAGAAAACTACTTCAAACATGGTTGCACCCATTATCTAGTCTAGAGTACTTTATAGAAACTAAACTATTACACTTATATCATCAATATTTAAACAACTAATATAATGGTAAAAATACAGCTACATGTTATTATAAAGCTAATATTTGCTTTGAATACATCATTATAAGTATCATGTGTTTACTATTTAATATTCCTTTAGGATTTTCTACTATTTCAGTCTATGATAGTATATCAGGTGAGCTTATACTGACCAATTATGCATTTAATATATAATACAATTGTGAATTAATCTGGAGTTACTATTAGTATCTATGAGCTGGAGTTCTACATATGTCCCTAGTACTATTTTCAGGTGTAAGTTGCAGATGCAGGCCCCAACTTTTTTTCCCTGATTATACTTTAGCTGGCATAATATTTCTTACTTCTTAGGCTCAGTAGCTGTGATTCCCCCTCAGAAATTGAATTTCCCTTTTATAGGCCACATTATAAATACTTTCTGAAGTGGACTACCACAGATATTTACACAAATTTCCCATAGATTTTGCGTCCCATATATAATAAAGCAAGGGAAATACATAATAGGTGGTCAGCTTATTTACAAAATATGCTTTTATGTGTGAGTCCTGTATCAACTTTCATTTTATGTCATGTATCTCTGGGTTCAGAAGCCATACTACTACTACTATATATATCATTTAGTGGGTCCAAAAGTGGCCCTTCTGGTTTCCCTATTTTCTATGCAACTGTGGTCCAAAAATGGCCACTAGTTTTTATTAGGGATACTCAATGTTACTTTATTTTCATTTAACTTTAAAGGATACTTGTCCAGTGTTGTTTTAAATAAATATTTATAGCTAGATACCCCCTTAGGGATAGATTATAAGTCGAGCGTTAAGTATTGCACATGAGCGATATTTTTTTTTGCGTGTATTACATGTTGAAAGTAAAGACCATTGTGAGAGTGCAATCACATTTTAGCATGACTGAAACCCTCACGTAAAGGGTAGTGCATTAAAAAAATAGTTACACTAGACGCAACATAAATACATTAAATTACAGTTACACTCATATAAACATGATAAAAATTAGTCACATAAATATAAAAAAAGTTATAAGGGTTCAAAGGTATATGACAAGATGTTTGACTGCAATGTGCTGTAATGTATATATACATACATATACGTGTTTAAATATGTGTATATATGTGGGTACATATGTATTTATACGTTTTATTGTATATATACATATATCACATTCTAATGTTCTTCACATATACGATAAAGTAAATTTATATTGTATTAAGCTATACCTGTATATCTATTTCTAACGATATATAGGCACAGTATATATATATATATATATATATATATATATATATATATATATATATATATATATATATATATATACTGTATATTACATTAACATTATTAGATATTTATAGAAATATATATTTAATAATAAAAATTATATATTTTTCTATGCAATGAACATAGGAATGTAAAATATGCGTAACACAATACGCAATTTACACTTTAGGTCTTACGGCTGTCTTTTAAGACACATGAAGAATTGCTAAACTCAATGCAAGTTATTGAAATATTACATTCAAAATATTAAAAAATAATAATAATTACAAATTATTATACAAACTATAGAAAATGCTAAATAATCCATATATATATATAGTGTGTATATATATATATATATATATATATATATATATATATAGTGTGTATATATATATATATATATACGTATATATATATATAGTGTGTATATACACAGTATATACACAGATATATAGTATGAAATTAAAAGTATAGAACTTCTATGTGATTATTAATTTATTTGTGTCTTTGGCTGCTCTGACTCACCTACTATATGCAATCTACTCAGCAATTTTGTTGTTACTAAATAGTGGCAACAGTTGCATTGAAACTAATTTGGAGAGCATCGTGACCTTTCCGTATAAACATTTAGTGAATGACAGGAAATAGCATGAGCAATTAAAAGGATCACTTGAGAAAGCATACAAGATCATTAGTTTTAATGAGACAAATTTCCAATACTACTTGTCCTTTGACTTACCTACTCCAAATGGTATGTAAAATAAACTTGGTGACCTAAGGAGACAGAAAATAAAAAAATATCTTCGGAACAGACATAAGGGATGAAGGGAACAGAAAGATGAGATGGTTAGGAAATATTAAGCCCATAATATTAGTGAGGGGATGAATAGTTATAAATCTCAAAAAGTAATAGGTTAAAATATAAATGAAATCACTATGTGTATTTTTTTAGAAAATGTGTAGTTTGCAGAACGACAGTCAAATAGTTATGCATCTATTAGATTTATTATCTACACATTTTAATTTACATGCTAGTGTCTTTGTAACAAGATATTAACTTCTCTCATCTACTACTGCAATCCCTGATTAATTCCCACTGCTCCTGCCCTCTTAATACTTTAACACCTCCCACACTTGATCCCTAAACTCAACCCCTAAATGCTGTGCCCTTAATCCCAACAAACATCTTCCCCTTTTCTACCCTCAAATCACCATGCACATTGTGCCAGACTTGGGTACTGAAGAATTTTTTGGTGTTTCTCCCAACCTTGCATAAAACTTTCATAAAATGGCCCCAAGGGCTCCCATTCATGAGTCCTCCCATCCACCTGGTGATGCATATCTCTTCAACAAGGATCCTTAAAGGGACATAAAACGGGTTGAGATCTGTGCATTTCCTAAAACGGCTAATTAATTTAAAATAGTTTGCATAAAAAAAATGTTTAAAAATTGCTGCCAAGTATTTTAAAATAATTTTCAAAAATAAGCAAAATGAATTACATAGCCAAACTGCCTGGAGAAGCCAACTCCACCTCTCTTATCAGTGTTTAGACACAGGCATTGTATTTCAACTGAGTTCACAGCTTCTAGGCATGCACCAGCAGATAATCCCTATGCACTTTTGTATTCTACCAAAACAACAATAAACATAGATACAGCCATAAACGGAAATGTGTGGGGGGAGTTAGAGCTGTACAATTCATAAACTAAAAATAAAGGGTAAATGGCGAGGCACTGCAGTATAAATTTGCCGGTAAAGTCATTAAAGTACATATTATATTATTTTGTCACTATCCCAACTTATTTTATGTCCTTTTAATCATACATTCCATATTGACTCCCATACCATGTACAATAGACAGCCAGAACGCAAGGCTAAATCTCAATCATGTCTAGCCTAGTCATTTCTTCATTCTTGCATAATCACATCCTCATTTACAATAATACAAAAATGAGATTTCCTATATTGATAGACACCCAGAATCCACATATTCAGCGTGTTCTGGCAAAGGTCTGTTACGATAATCCTGATAATGTGAGATGATTCTTCTTCAGTAATTATATTATGAATTAGAGGTTGTGCTGCAATTAGGACTTTGACTTGTATATCATTCTTGAATGGATGAATTAATTATCTTTGGTCTGGTAGTTTCTACAAGCATTGATAAAGTATAGTATATTAATTCATTACTTTCTGACTTGTTCAAAAGTGTTAAAAAATATATATTTTTTCATATGAACATAAGTGGATTTTAAGACAATGCTGCATCCAAAAATACTGTACTAAACTTTATAAAATGCATCTAGATCTCATTAGGCACAGTTTTGAAATCCATTCAGTAGGTCAAGAGATATTACACTTTTAACATTAAGTTATAACAATATTGTGCATGCAAGCACACAAAAAAGGCATAATTCTTATTAATGGCATGTGCATAAGGGCATTTAAGTGTCACATGGTCATAACTATCATAACAATTTTATAATGATGTAGGATACAGTAACATGTGGACCAAGTGCTATTGTGATGCTGGAAACTAGAATACTCTCCTATAACTAATGTGATTTTATAGCTGAGATACAGCTATTTCTGGCTTTTGTTAAGTTTCATAGATCTAGCCAGAGTGGATCCATTCAAATTATTCAGAATTCCATAGTGAAGGACATCTTATGGCTTTTGTATGGGGTTCACATTCAAACCCATTCAATATTCTTTGAAAGCTTCACAATAACCCATTAATCTGATGCTTTCAAATGCATATGTGCCATGGAAAAAAACATACCTTGCATGAAGAAAGTTTGGCACCAGTATTCCACTCATTAAGAAAACACTTTTATGGCAATTTTTAAAAGGATGTTTGGACTTTTCAAATTCCATACCTTGGAACTGTTGAAAATGCAACGAAAAATATATTCTGTGTTCCTTTAAAGGGATAGATATGTCAAAAATGAAATATGCATACATGTATTTCAATTTGAAATAGAAGCATTTTTGCAATATACTTCATTTAGAAAAAACATAATTTATGTAAGAACTTACCTGATAAATTCATTTCTTTCATATTAGCAAGAGTCCATGAGCTAGTGACGTATGGGATATACATTCCTACCAGGAGGGGCAAAGTTTCCCAAACCTCAAAATGCCTACAAATACACCCCTCACCACACCCACAAATCAGTTTAACGAATAGCCAAGAAGTGGGGTGATAAGAAAAAAGTGCGAAAGCATATAAAATAAGGAATTGGAATAATTGTGCTTTATACAAAAAATCATAACCACCACAAAAAAGGGCGGGCCTCATGGACTCTTGCTAATATGAAAGTAATGAATTTATCAGGTAAGTTCTTACATAAATTGTGTTTTCTTTCATGTAATTAGCAAGAGTCCATGAGCTAGTGACGTATGGGATAATGACTACCCAAGATGTGGATCTTTCCACGCAAGAGTCACTAGAGAGGGAGGGATAAAATAAAGACAGCCAATTCCTGCTGAAAATAATCCACACCCAAAATAAAGTTTAATGAAAAACATAAACAGAAGATTCAAACTGAAACCGCTGCCTGAAGTACTTTTCTACCAAAAACTGCTTCAGAAGAAGAAAATACATCAAAATGGTAGAATTTAGTAAAAGTATGCAAAGAAGACCAAGTTGCTGCTTTGCAAATCTGATCAACCGAAGCTTCATTCCTAAACGCCCAGGAAGTAGAAACTGACCTAGTAGAATGAGCTGTAATCCTTTGAGGCGGAGTTTTACCCGACTCGACATAGGCATGATGAATTAAAGATTTCAACCAAGATGCCAAAGAAATGGCAGAAGCTTTCTGGCCTTTTCTAGAACCGGAAAAGATAACAAATAGACTAGAAGTCTTTCGGAAAGACTTAGTAGCTTCAACATAATATTTCAAAGCTCTAACAACATCCAAAGAATGCAACGATTTCTCCTTCGAATTCTTAGGATTAGGACATAATGAGGGAACCACAATTTCTCTACTAATGTTTTTGGAATTCACAACCTTAGGTAAAAATTAAAAAGAAGTTCGCAACACCGCCTTATCCTGATGAAAAATCAGAAAAGGAGACTCACAAGAAAGAGCAGATAATTCACAGACTCTTCTGGCAGAAGAGATCGCCAAAAGGAACAAAACTTTCCAAGAAAGTAATTTAATGTCCAATGAATGCATGGGTTCAAAAGGAGGAGCTTGAAGAGCCCCCAGAACCAAATTCAAACTCCAAGGAGGAGAAATTGAATTAATGACAGGTTTTATACGAACCAAAGCTTGTACAAAACAATGAATATCAGGAAGATTAGCAATCTTTCTGTGAAAAAGAACAGAAAGAGCAGAGATTTGTCCTTTCAAAGAACTTGCGGATAAACCTTTATCTAAACCATCCTGAAGAAACTGTAAAATTCTCGGAATTCTAAAAGAATGCCAAGAAAAATGATGAGAAAGACACCAAGAAATATAAGTCTTCCAGACTCTATAATATATCTCTCTAGATACAGATTTACGAGCCTGTAACATAGTATTAATCACAGAGTCAGAGAAACCTCTTTGACCAAGAATCAAGCGTTCAATCTCCATACCTTTAAATTTAAGGATTTGAGATCCTGATGGAAAAAAGGACCTTGCGACAGAAGGTCTGGTCTTAGCGGAAGAGTCCACGGATGGCAAGAGGCCATCCGGACAAGATCCGCATACCAAAACCTGTGAGGCCATGCCGGAGCTACCAGCAGAACAAACGAGCATTCCTTCAGAATCTTGGAGATTACTCTTGGAAGAAGAACTAGAGGCGGAAAGATATAGGCAGGATGATACTTCCAAGGAAGTGATAATGCATCCACTGCTTCCGCCTGAGGATCCCGGGATCTGGACAGATACCTGGGAAGTTTCTTGTTTAGATGAGACGCCATCAGATCTATTTCTGGAAGCTCCCACATTTGAACAATCTGAAGAAATACCTCTGGGTGAAGAGACCATTCGCCCGGATGCAACGTTTGGCGACTGAGATAATCCGCTTCCCAATTGTCTATACCTGGGATATGAACCGCAGAGATTAGACAGGAGCTGGATTCCGCCCAAACCAGAATTCGAGATACTTCTTTCATAGCCAGAGGACTGTGAGTCCCTCCTTGATGATTGATGTATGCCACAGTTGTGACATTGTATGTCTGAAAACAAATGAACGATTCTCTCTTCAGAAGAGGCCAAGACTGAAGAGCTCTGAAAATTGCACGGAGTTCCAAAATATTGATCGGTAATCTCACCTCCTGAGATTCCCAAACTCCTTGTGCCGTCAGAGATCCCCACACAGCTCCCCAACCTGTAAGACTTGCATCTGTTGAAATTACAGTCCAGGTCGGAAGAACAAAAGAAGCCCCCTGAATTAAACAATGGTGATCTGTCCACCACGTTAGAGAGTGTCGTACAATCGGTTTTAAAGATATTAATTGAGATATCTTTGTGTAATCCCTGCACCATTGATTCAGCATACAGAGCTGAAGAGGTCGCATGTGAAAACGAGCAAAGGGGATCGCGTACGATGCAGCAGTCATAAGACCTAGAATTTCCATGCATAAGGCTACCGAAGGGAATGATTGTGACTGAAGGTTTCGACAAGCTGAAATCAATTTTAGACGTCTCTTGTCTGTCAAAGACAGAGTCATGGACACTGAATCTATCTGGAAACCCAGAAAGGTTACCCTTGTCTGAGGAATCAATGAACTTTTTAGTGAATTGATCCTCCAACCATGATCTTGAAGAAACAACACAAGTCGATTCGTATGAGATTCTGCTAAATGTAAAGACTGAGCAAGTACCAAGATATCGTCCAAATAAGGAAATACCACAATACCCTGTTCTCTGATTACAGACAGAAGGGCACCGAGAACCTTTGTAAAAATTCTTGGAGCTGTAGCTAGGCCAAACGGCAGAGCCACAAACTGGTAATGCTTGTCCAGAAAAGAGAATCTCAGGAACTGATAATGATCTGGATGAATCGGAATATGCAGATATGCATCCTGTAAATCTATTGTGGACATATAATGCCCTTGCTGAACAAAAGGCAAGATAGTCCTTATAGTTACCATTTTGAATGTTGGTATCCTTACATAACGATTCAATATTTTTAGATCCAGAACTGGTCTGAAGGAATTCTCCTTCTTTGGTACAATGAAGAGATTCGAATAAAACCCCAGCCCCTTTTCCAGAACTGGAACTGGCATAATTACTCCAGCCAACTCTAGATCTGAAACACATTTCAGAAATGCTTGAGCTTTCACTGGATTTACTGGGACACGGGAAAGAAAATATCTCTTTGCAGGAGGTCTTATCTTGAAACCAATTCTGTACCCTTCTGAAACAATGTTCTGAATCCAAAGATTGTGAACAGAATTGATCCAAATTTCTTTGAAAAAATGTAACCTGCCCCCTACCAGCTGAGCTGGAATGAGAGCCGCACCTTCATGTGGATTTAGAAGCTGGCTTTGCTTTTCTAGAAGGCTTGGATTTATTCCAGACTGGAGATGGTTTCCAAACTGAAACTGCTCCTGAGGATGAAGGATCAGGTTTTTGTTCTTTGTTGAAACGAAAGGAACGAAAACTATTATTAGCCCTGTTTTTACCCTTAGATTTTTTATCCTGTGGTAAAAAAGTTCCTTTCCCACCAGTAACAGTTGAGATAATAGAATCCAACTGAGAACCAAATAATTTGTTACCCTGGAAAGAAATGGAAAGTAGAGTTGATTTAGAAGACATATCAGCATTCCAAGTTTTAAGCCATAAAGCTCTTCTAGCTAAAATAGCTAGAGACATAAACCTGACATCAACTCTGATAATATCAAAAATGGCATCACAGATAAAATTATTAGCATGTTGAAGAAGAATAATAATATTATGAGAATCATGATCTGTTACTTGTTGCGCTAAAGTTTCCAACCAGAAAGTTGAAGCTGCAGCAACATCAGCCAATGATATAGCAGGTCTAAGAAGATTACCTGAACACAGATAAGCTTTTCTTAGAAAGGATTCAATTTTCCTATCTAAAGGATCCTTAAACGAAGTACCATCTGACGTAGGAATAGTAGTACGTTTAGCAAGGGTAGAAATAGCCCCATCAACTTTAGGGATTTTGTCCCAAAATTCTAATCTATCAGACGGCACAGGATATAATTGCTTAAAACGTTTAGAAGGAGTAAATGAATTACCCAAATTATTCCATTCTCTGGAAATTACTTCAGAAATAGCACCAGGAACAGGAAAAACTTCTGGAATAACCACAGGAGATTTAAAGACCTTATCTAAACGTT
The DNA here is from genome assembly GCF_027579735.1 of Bombina bombina. Lineage (NCBI taxonomy): Eukaryota > Metazoa > Chordata > Amphibia > Anura > Bombinatoridae > Bombina > Bombina bombina. The sequence goes on along the minus strand of NC_069502.1, from coordinate 612,082,038 downwards.
TAGATTTAGTATCAAGAGGACCAGAATCCTCAATTTCTAAAGCAATTAGTACTTCTTTAAGTAAAGAACGAATAAATTCCATTTTAAATAAATATGAAGATTTATCAGCATCAACCTCTGAGACAGAATCCTCTGAACCAGAAGAGTCATTAGAATCAGAATGATGATGTTCATTTAAAAATTCATCTGTATAAAGAGAAGTTTTAAAAGATTTTTTATGTTTACTAGAAGGAGGAATAACAGACATAGCCTTCTTGATGGATTCAGAAACAAAATCTCTTATGTTATCAGGAACATTCTGAACATTAGATGTTGATGGAACTGCAACAGGTAATGGTACATTACTAAAGGAAATATTATCTGCATTAACAAGTTTGTCATGACAATTAATACAAACAACAGCTGGAGGAACAGCTACCAAAAGTTTACAGCAGATACACTTAGCTTTGGTAGTTCCAGCACCAGACAGTGATTTTCCTGAAGTATCTTCTGACTCAGATGCAACGTGAGACATCTTGCAATATGTAAGAGAAAAAACAACATATAAAGCAAAATTGATCAAATTCCTTAAATGACAGTTTCAGGAATGGGAAAAAATGCCAAGGAACAAGCTTCAAGCAACCAGAAGCAAAGAAAAATGAGACTTAAATAATGTGGAGACAAAAGCGACGCCCATATTTTTTTAGCGCCAAATAAGACGCCCACATTATTTGGTGCCTAAATGCTTTTGGCGCCAAAAATGACGCCACGTCCGGAACGCCGACATTTTTGGCGCAAAAGAACGTCAAAAATGACGCAGCTTCCGGCGACACGTATGACGCCGGAAACAGAAAAGATTTTTTGCGCCAAAAAAGTCCGCGCCAAGAATGACGCAATAAAATGAAGCATTTTCAGCCCCCGCGAGCCTAACAGCCCACAGGGAAAAAAGTCAAATTTTTAAGGTAAGAAAAATAATTGATTCAAGTGCATTATCCCAAATATGAAAATAAGGAATGTTGAACATCCTGAGTCAAGGCAAATAAATGTTTGAATACATATATTTAGAACTTTATTAAAAAAGTGCCCAACCATAGCTTAGAGTGTCCCAGAAAATAAGACTTACTTACCCCAGGACACTCATCTACATGTTTGTAGAAAGCCAAACCAGTACTGAAACGAAAATCAGCAGAGGTAATGGTATATATATATAAGAGTATATCGTCGATCTGAAAAGGGAGGTAAGAGATGAATCTCTACGACCGATAACAGAGAACCTATGAAATAGACCCCGTAGAAGGAGATCATTGAATTCAAACAGGCAATACTCTCCTCACATCCCTCTGACATTCACTGCACGCTGAGAGGAAAACCGGGCTCCAACCTGCTGCGGAGCGCATATCAACGTAGAATCTAGCACAAACTTACTTCACCACCTCCATAGGAGGCAAAGTTTGTAAAACAGATTGATTTGTGGGTGTGGTGAGGGGTGTATTTGTAGGCATTTTGAGGTTTGGGAAACTTTGCCCCTCCTGGTAGGAATGTATATCCCATACGTCACTAGCTCATGGACTCTTGCTAATTACATGAAAGAAATGCTTTTAATAAAATATTTCTGTTTTTCTGTGGCATACGCACATATCCTGTGACGGACTGTGCACCAGCATTTAAACACCACACCTGCTCAGAGGATCAGCAGTAGCTTATATTACACATCTTACGTCTTCAGAAGCAATACACACCACAGCCACCTCTCTGAGCAGGCATGGGGGTAGATTTATCATACACCAGACGGACATAATTTGTTATAACCGCCCCCTGCACATTCGCGGCCAATTGGCTGCTAGCAGGGAAACCTTTGGAGGTAGATTGCAGCATCCGCTGCTTGGTAAATCTACCCCATGGGCCTCTAGTTATCAAGCCGTCAACCTCAAATATGCTGGAATTCCACAGCATATTTGTGGCGAGGCTGATTCGCCTAAGTTATCAAGCCCTGCTGCCCGGCAAAAGTAGACTCAGTCAGACACAGATCGATTCTTACGTCACTCCAGATGTTCCGAACACATCTGACTACTTTTGCTAGTTATCAAAAAACTAGCAGGTACGCTCGGCACTTTTCCGGCCCAGCATACCTGGTTTTCAATCCGCCGCCCTGGAGGCGGCAGATCCCAGAGGAATCAACGAGAGTCTGACCATAGCGAAAGTTCATGTTCGCTGCTGCCCGACATCCCATCAATTCCTATGGGTAGATGTCTGCACCTAACACCCTTACATGTACCCCGAGTCTAAACACCCCTAATCTGCCCCCCCTACACTGCCGCAACTAAATACATTTATTACCCCCTATACCGCTGCTCCCGGACCCCGCCGCAACCTACATTATACATATTAACCCCTAATCTGCCACCCCCTACACTGCCGCAACTAAATAAAGTTATTCCCCCCTAAACCGCCGCTCCTGGACCCCGCCGCAACTATAATAAATATGTTAACCACTAAACCGCCGCTCCCGGACCCTGCCGCCACCTACATAATACCTATTAACCCCTATCCTGCCCCCCCTACACCGCCGCCACCTATAATACATTTATTAACCGCTATCTGCCCCCCCTACACCGCTGATACCTATAATACATTTATTAACCCCTATCCTGCCCCCCCTACACAGCCGCCACCTATAATACATTTATTAACCCCTATCTGCCCCCCCTACACCGCTGATACCTATAATACATTTATTAACCCCTATCCTGCCCCCCCTACACAGCCGCCACCTATAATACATTTATTAACCGCTATCCTGCCCCCCCTACACCGCCGCCACTATAATAAAATTAATAACCCCTAAACATAAGTCTAACCCTAACACCCCCCTAACTTAAATATTAATTAAATACATCTAAATATTATAACTCTTATTAACTAAATAATTCCTATTTAAAACTAAATACATACCTGTAAAATAAACCCTAAGTAGTGATGTCGCGAATAGTTCGCCGGCGAATAGTTCCCAGCGAACATAGCTTGTTCGCGTTCGCCGCGGCGGGTGAACATATGCGATGTTCGGTCCGCCCCCTATTCGTCATCATTAAGTAAACTTTGACCCTGTACCTCACAGTCAGCAGACACATTCCAGCCAATCAGCGGCAGACCCTCCCTCCCAGACCCTCCCACCTCCTGGACAGCATCCATTTTAGATTCATTCAGAAGCTGTATTCTTAGTGAGAGGAGGGACAGTGTAGCTGCTGCTGATTTAATAGAGAAATCGATAGCTAGGCTAGTGTATTCAGTGTCCACTACAGTCCTGAAGGACTCATCTGGTCTCTGCTGTAATGACAGCACCCCAAAAAAGCCCTTTTTAGGGCTAGAACATCAGTCTGCTTTTTTTTTTTTTCCTGTGTAATCTAATTGCAGTTGCCTGCCTGCCAGCGTGTGTGTCAGGCTCACGCCAAAGTCATATATGTCTGCTATTTCTGAACAAAGGGGATCCCAGAGAAGCATTTACAACCATTTGTGCCATAATTGCAAAAGCTGTTTGTAAATAATTTCAGTGAGAAACCTAAAATTGCGAAAAAATTTAAGTTTTTTTTAAATTTGATCGCATTTGGCGGTGAAATGGTGCCATTAAATATACCAAAATGGGCCTAGATCAATACTTTGGGTTGTCTACTACACTACACTTAAGCTAAAATTAACTCTACAAGCTCCCTAATTAACCCCTTCACTGCTGGGCATAAAACACGTGTGGTGCGCAGTGGCATTTAGCAGCCTTCTAATTACCAAAAAGCAACGCCAAAGCCATATAAGTCTGCTATTTCTGAACAAATGGGATCCCAGAGAAGCATTTACAACTATTTATGCCATAATTGCATAAGTTGTTTGTAAATAATTTCTGTGAGAAACCTAAAGTTTGTGAAAAAGTGAAAAAAATTTTTATATTTGATCGCATTTGGCGGTGAAATGGTGGCATTAAATATACCAAAATGGGCCTAGATCAATACTTTGGGTTGTCTACTACACTACACTTAAGCTAAAATTAACTCTACAAGCTCCCTACATGCTCCCTTCAAATTACCAAAAAGCAATGCCAAAGCCATATAAGTCTGCTATTTCTGAACAAAGGGTATCCCAGAGAAGCATTTATGTTTATGCCATAATTGCATAAGTTGTTTGTAAATAATTTCTGTGAGAAGCCTAAAGTTTGTGAAAAAGTGAACAATTTTTTTTATTTGATCGCATTTGGCGGTGAAATGGTGGCATGAAATATATCAAAATGGGCCTAGATCAATACTTTGGGATATCAGGGTTCCAATGTAACTAGCGCTCATTTTGAAAAAAAGTGGTTTTGAAATAGCAAAGTGCTTCTTGTATTTATTTCCCTATAACTTGCAAAAAAAGCAAAGAACGTGTTAACATTGGGTATTTCTAAACTCAGGACAAAATGTAGAAACTATTTAGCATGGTTGTTTTTTGGTGGTTGTAGATGTGTAACAGATTTTGGGGGTCAAAGTTAGAAAAAGTGTGTTTTTTCCATTTTTTCCTCATATTTTATAATATTTTTAACAATAAATTATAAGATATGATGAAAATAATGGAATCTTTAGAAAGTCCATTTAGTGGCGAGAAAAACGGTATATAATATGTGTGGGTACAGTAAATGAGTAAGAGGAAAATTACAGCTAAACACAAACACAGCAGAAATGTAAAAATAGCCCTGGTCCTTAAGGGAAAGAAATGGAAAATTGGCCTTGGTCCTTAAGGGGTTTAAAAAAAAACTAGAAATTTGACTGTGAAATAATAGCAGTCAGTTTCCTTCACGCATGTGCGTTTCAGGGCCTGCCAGGGCACAGTGTCACTGACACCAGTGCAACCCATATCTGGTGTAACAGTAGTGTACATTAAAAAACAAATACAATTTTGACTGTAATAGATTGAATAGCAGTTAGTTGTCTGCAAGCGTGTGTGTCAGGCCTACAGCGTCTACTCTGCCAACTTCTGCCAGTGCACAGTGCCACTCATATCTGTTGTCAAAGTAGCTTGCACGCATAGTACCACTAAATGAAAAAAAAATGACAGGCAGAGGCAGGCCACCCCGCAGGGGCCGTCGTGGTCGTGGTGCTGTGATTCCCTTTGGCCCTAGAATAATGCCCAGTGTTCAGAGGCCACGTACCCTGAACTCGAAAAGTTCTGAGGACATAGTTGACTGGCTAACACAGGACACCCAATCTTCTACAGCTTCCGCTCGGAACCTTGACGCACCATCCTCCTCCAGCTTAGCTTCGGGCACCTCTCAAGTTACCACTCGCCTGCCTACCGCCACCACCAACACTAGCACCACAGCCGGTTCACTTGATCTGTCACATCAGTTGGAAGAAATGAGTGATGCGCAACCATTATTGCCAGAGGATGTAGATAACAGGGATATGTCTCAGTCAGGCAGCATTACACACATGGACGTACTGTGTGATGATGATGATGTTGTACCCGCTGCGGGAGTTTGGTCTGTCACTGTGAAGCGGGCGTAACCCTTACACTACCTGATCGATACAACATCATACCTGATGTTTTAAAGCACGTTATTCCAAACAATTTAGGAATGTTAGGTGATTTATGCCCTTTATGGATTAAAACCAGACTCTGCATCAACTATGTAATTTTCCATGAGAGTTTTGCCATGGATCCCCCACCGGCATGCCACAGTCCAGGTGTTAGTCCCCTTGAAACAACATTTCCATCACTATTGTGGCCAGAAAGAGTCCCTGTGGGTTTTAAAATTCGCCTGCCTATTGAAGTCTATGGCGGTTCACCCGTTCGCGAACATTTGCGGAAGTTCGCGTTCGCCAACCCAAATTTTTATGTTCGCGACATCACTAACCCTAAGATAGCTACAATGTAATTAATAATTACATTGTAGCTTTTTAGGATTTATATTTATTTTACATGTAACTTTGTATTTATTTTAGCTAGTTAGAATAGTTATTAACTATTTAATAACTACCTAGCTAAAAGAAATACAAAATTACCTGTAAAATAAATCCTAACCTAAGTTACAATTAAACCTAACACTACACTATCATTAAATTAATTAAATAAATTACCTACAAATACCTACAATTAAATACAATTAAATAAACTAACTAAAGTACAAAAAATAAAAAAAACTAAGTTACAAAAAAAAAAAATAAATAAGTTACAAACATTTCAAAAATATTACAACAATTTTAAGCTACGTACACCTAATCTAAGCCCCCTAATAAAATAACAAAGCCCCCCAAAATAAAAAAATGCCCTACCCTATTCTACATTAAAAAGTTAACAGCTCTATTACCTTACCAGCCCTTAAAAGGGCCTTTTGCGGGGCATGCCCCAAAGAAATAAGCTCTTTTTCCTGTAAAATAAAAATACAACCCCCCAACATTAAAACCCACCACCCACATACCCCTACTCTAACCCAAACCCCCCATAAATAAACCTAACACTACCCCCTGAAGATCATCCTACCTTTAGCCGTCTTCAGCCAGCCGACCATCGATGGAACAAAAGAGGACATCCACAGCGGCCGAAGTCATCATCCAAGGGGCGCTGAAGAAGTCTTCCATCCGATTGAAGTCATCATCCAAGGAGCACTGAAGAAGTCTTCCATCCGATTGAAGTCATCATCCAAGGGGTGCTGAAGAAGTCTTCCATCCGATTGAAGTCATCATCCAGGCGGCGTCTTCAATCTTCATCCATCCAGAGCGGAGCCATCTTCAGACGGGCCGACGCAGAGCCATCTTCTTCCACCGACGACTTCCCGACGAATGATGGTTTCTTTAAGTGACGTCATCCAAGATGGCGTCCCTCGAATTCCAATTGGCTGATAGGATTCTATCAGCCAATCAGAATTAAGGTAGATTAAATCAGCCAATCAGATTGTTCCTACCTTAATTCCGATTGGCTGATAGAATCCTATCAGCCAATCGGAATTCGAGGGACGCCATCTTGGATGACGTCACTTAAAGGAACCGTCATTCGTCAGGAAGTCGTTGGTGGAAGAAAATGGCTCTGCGTCGGCTCGTCTGAAGATGGTTCCGCTCCGGATGGATGAAGATTGAAGACGCCACCTGGATGATCACTTCAATCGGATGGAAGACTTCTTCAGCGCCCCTTGGATGATGACTTCAATCGGATGGAAGACTTCTTCAGCGCCCCTTGGATGATGACTTCAATCGGATGGAAGACTTCTTCAGCGCCCCTTGGATGATGACTTTGGCCGCTGCGGATGTCCTCTTCTGTACCATCGGAGGTCAGCTGGCTGAAGACGGCTAAAGGTAGGATGATCTTCAGGGGGGTTGTGTTAGGTTTATTTAAGGGGGGTTTGGGTTAAAGTAGGGGTATGTGGGTGATGGGTTTTAATGTTGGGGGGGTTGTATTTTTATTTTACAGGCAAAAGATCTGATTTATTTGGGGCATGCCCCGCAAAAGGCCCTTTTAATGGCTGGTAAGGTAATAGAGCTGTTAACTTTTTAATGTAGAATAGGGTAGGGCATTTTTTTATTTTGGGGGGCTTTGTTATGTTATTAGTGGGCTTAGATTAGGTGTAAGTAGCTTAAAATTGTTGTAATATTTTTGAAATGTTTGAAACTTATTTTTTTTATTTTTTGTAACTTATTTTTTTTTATTTTTTTGTACTTTAGTTAGTTTATTTAATTGTATTTAATTGTAGGTATTTGTAGGTAATTTATTTAATTAATTTAATGATAGAGTAGTGTTAGGTTTAATTGTAACTTAGGTTAGGATTTATTTTACAGGTAATTTTGTATTTCTTTTAGCTAGGTAGTTATTAAATAGTTATTAACTATTTAATAACTATTCTAACTAGCTAAAATAAATTCAAAGTTACCTGTAAAATAAATATAAATCCTAAAATAGCTACAATGTAATGATTAATTACATTGTAGCTATCTTAGGGTTTATTTTACAGGTAAGTATTTAGTTTTAAATAGGAATAATTTATTTAATAATAGTGTAGTGATAGGTGTAATTGTAACTTAGGTTAGTTTTTATTGTACAGGAAAAATTCTCTTTATTTTAACTAGGTAGCTAATAAATAGTTAATAACTATTTAATAGCTATTGTATCTAGTTAAAATAAATTGAAATTTGCCTGTAAAATAAAAATAAATCCTAAAATAGCTACAATATAATTATTATTTATATTGTAGCTATATTAGGGTTTATTTTAAAGGTAAGTATTTGGTTTTAAATAGGATTAATTTAGTTAATAAGAGTTATAATATTTAGATGTATTTAATTAATATTTAAGTTAGGGGGGTGTTAGGGTTAGGGTTAGACTTAGGTTTAGGGGTTAATAATTTTATTATAGTGGCGGCGGTGTAGGGGGGGCAGGATAGGGGTTAATAAATTTATTATAGGTGGCGACGGTGTAGGGGGGGCAGATTAGGGGTTAATAAGTTTAATATAGGTTGCGGGGTCCGGGAGCGGCGGATTAGGGGTTAAACAATTTATTTAGTTGCGGCGGGGTCCGGGATCGGCAGGATAAGGGTTAATAAATTTATTATAGGTGGCGGCGGTATAGGGGGGGCAGGATAGGGGTTACTAGGTACAATGTAGGTGGCGGTGGGCTCCGGGAGCGGCGGATTAGGGGTTAATGCATTTATTATAGTTGCGGCGGTTTAGGGGTTAATACATTTATTATAGTTGCGGCGGGGTCTAGGAGCGGCGATTTAGGGGTTAATAACTTTATTTAGTTGCGGGGGGGCTCCGGGGGAGCCGGTATAGGGGGTAGAACAGTGTAGTTTAGTGTGGGTGCTTAGTGACAGCTTATCAATAAAGCTGGGAAAAAGCCGAAGAGCAGCGAGATCGGATGAGTGATAACTATCACAGTCCGCTGCTCATCGCCCCGTACTTGGTGCGCGGCTTTTGGACAGCTTTATTGATAACTTTGGCGAGCGTATTCAGGTCCGCGGCGGCGATGTGAGGCGAGCTTATGAGGGCGTATTGGGGCCGGCGATGGCAGGTAAGTAGACACGTTGATAACTAGAGGCCATGGTGTTTACTAGAAGCATTTTGCTAATGGAAGTATATTGCAAAAAATGTTTATGTTTCAAATTGAAATGCACCCATGCACATTTAAATCTTGACTTTTCTATCCCTTTAAATTACATTAAAAAAATAGAACTACATGTGTTTTTTTTAACTACATATAATATACATAAACATTATGTTGAATTAAATATACTTTATGTCCCTTAATTTTGTAAGGAATGATTTTTCTTCAGATTGTTATTGGTAATTTGGGGGGTTAAATCCTGGTTTTATTTGTAATAGGAAGGGAATTTATGAATGAAGGAGGTACCAATCGGTGAATGTTTAGGGGCATTAATTAATTAATGGTGAGTTGGGTTACCAAAGGTGAGTGTCATCTATGGGAGTTAGTTTTAGAGCTATGGAAGGGATTGATTGAAGTTTGATGTTAAAGGGACATAAAGCACCGTGAATTTTTTTGGGGCGGAGCTTGAGTTCGTCCATGATGGCCGCACTTGCTTAGAGCTCTAAGCACAGAAGTGACGGAGTTGGCGGCCAAACATAATACAAGGCCCGACTTGAGTGCAAAAACAAGGAGCATACCCAAGACAACAGACCAGGCAGACCATCTGGCTGGAACATTTTTTAGACCAACACTGCAGATAACGTGGTTTTACAACAACAGAAAGAGGGCGCGATCGTCAGTGGTAATTAGGCCGCAAATGAATCACACACCAGAAGTGCAAAAGTCCTGCACTGAAAGACCCTGCTCAAAAACACCAACGTTAGATGAGAGTACCTAGAATATCTGCTCTTTGATGCATCTGCAGCAAGCACACCGCTAAAAATCATCATAGGATGGTAAGATAACAACCGCCATCTGTAACACTCTAGTCTGGCTGCTAAGAAGCAATGCAAAAAGGAAACAGAGAACAAACAGCTAGCAGAACAGAAACACTTTGTACTTGCTAATAGGGGCGACATTAAAAAGCACATGGCCTGAAGTCTATAACATACCAAACACCACAAATAAGGCCTAAGAAAGTCTATTCATTACCCTAACCCACTAAGCTCTGCAATTTACATTTACTAGCTCTGAGCTAACTACCAAATCTTACAAAACAAGACTAAAGCACCAAATATACATGGTGTCAAAATAGCACAGCGCAGAACAACTAAAGGAGACAAACTCACTAAACCTGCGACTCTAGCAGCAAGCTCTATGAACACCTATTTCAAAAACATAGAAAAACAGAGAGACATGCACACATCATCTGTAGAAGAATCACAAACAGACTCAATCCCTTCTTCTGTACACCCCAGTTCACCAGCCAAAACAACACAAGAAGAGGACAATCCAGTTATCCTGAAAGCTATAGAGGCCTTGATCAGCCAAGTGAAAACCTGCATCAGAGAGGAATGTGCTAACCTCAAAAGAGAAATTAATGAACTGGGGTTCAGAGTAGAGGCACTGGAAGACGACAGGGAAGAGCTATTTAAAGACATGGACGAGATGTCACACACTATAACCAATCAACACACTGACAGATCTGGAAAACAACCTCAGAATACAGGGTATTCCAGAAACCATCAATGGAGAGGACATACCAGACCATCTTAAAAGCTTGTTCCAGTCACAAGCAATAGCTAACTCAATAGTGATGGACGAGGTACCCTTAGAAAGAGCACATTGTGCACTTCACCCCAAGCCAGGAGATAATCAACCACCAAGAGACATTATACTACGTTTCCTGAACTATAAAGACAGGGAAAAAATTTTAAAAATTTCCAGAACACATCCAAACTTCACCTATCTTGGATCACGCATTCAAATATTCCAAGATCTTTCAATTAAAATGTTGCAGAAGAGAAAAGAGTTTTCACACCTAACTGCGCACCTCAGATCCTTGCAGATACCATATAGATGGGGATTCCCAGTATCGCTACAGATCAACAAGAATGGAAAACACCATATTTGCCAAGACCCAGAAGCTAATTCTTTCTGTAAACAGCTGAACATACCCTCCCCGCCAGTACCAAACCCAGAAGAGAACACCAATGCACCTCCAACCAAGCAACAATTCAAGCCCCAAATTCCAAGTGACAGCATTCAATGTGCTGTAATGAGGTTTAAACATCAGGAACTACAAGTCTAAAAAGAAAAACTTTATTGTTGTAAAAAGTTTAAAATCCAAAATAAGGGCACAGCACACACAGCACTTAGCGTACACAGCTGATGCGTTTCACGCCCAACCGGCTTTTCCTCAGAGCTGATTTTTTACTAGACAAATTGCTTGGCATATTTTTCAAATTTGTCAATAATTCATACAAATACTGTCTAATTGCTAATAGATAATGACAAAATTACAAGAAAAATTATATACATACAATTCATATACAACAAAAGCATATATATCTTATTAAAAAAAACTTAAAAACTATAAAGTGGATTGATGACTCAGTTCATTCTAATACCAAATAATATAATATAAAGTGTATCTCTCGTTAGCATTAGCATACGTAGTATAGATGAGCGTATCTGTGTAACCTCGGGTAAAGTTATCTTACAAACTTTTTGAGCAATAGATCTGGTTGTTTCTTAATAACAAACATAACTCTATTTCATGTATAAAAATATAAATTAAAGAGTTATACATCATTTTATGACCAATAACTAGAATTACAAAGCTTCCTCTCCACCGTGACCTGTCCTGGATTGAGAATAAGCATCCTATAGATATTCAAACCCTTTGTATGGTTATTTTATAACACTCTTATTTTAAATTTGTTTTTGTTTTTTTGTTTCATGGGTCTAACAGCACAGTTCTTTCTTTAGAATTGCAGCACACAATTTTCTAATTATTTATGTACAAATGGTTGTGTGATGTATTTCATCACATAACTACACTGGCAAGGAAAACAAACCTAAGTATGGTCTATAAACAACTTTATATCACTGACCTTGTTTATACCATACGGTTGTCCTGTTTTTAAGGTTTATATCCAAAAGACCTGCCCTTTACTTAGAGCAGCAAATGTATCTCCAACTCTAAGTCCTAGGGAAACACATTCAATACCCTGGAAGCTGAATGCATCCAGTTGTGAGCCATGTGTAGCAAAATGTTTTGCTACAGGTGTTTTTGGTATTTCAGCTTCCAGGGATAGAAGGTGCTCCCTAATCCTGTCCTTTAAAAATCTAGAGGTTAACCCTACGTATTGCATTTGCAGACATTGCAAGTAATTAGATACACAACAAAAGTAGAATTGCAGTTTATACAATTTTGTATCTTATACTCTTTCTTTGTTTGTGTGGATACAAAACTATCCCCAGTTTTTACATAATAACAGCTTTTACAAGGTTTACTCCCACATCTATGAAACCCTTGCTTGACTGGAAGCCAAGTTCTTAGTAATTTTCCCCTTGGTTCCTTTTTCCCCCCAAAATTTTCTGACAATGTCACCTATGGTTTTTGATTTTCGTGAGCCAAAGTTACACCTTTTGGAAACATCCTTAAGATCTATATCTCGTTCCAAAATAGGTAACCTTTTCTGGATAATACTACGTATTTCTCCAAATTGTCTACTGAAAATTGTAACAAAGTTAATGCCTCCTTTCCTAAATCCTTTATTTTTGTTTTTAACCTCTTTTAATAAAGAATCTCTATCCATACCAGAAACCTTGGTTGATAATTCCTTCAATGTAGTTAAATCATAACCTCTATCACAAAGCCTCTCAGTTAAGGAATTTGCATGTTGCCAGTATTTCTCTATTGTAGTACAGTTTCGTCTCAGCCTTATATATTGTCCTTTTGGTATTCCTTTTTTTTAAGTGATAAGGATGAGACGAGTCTGCTCTAAGAATCGTGTTTCCTGAGATATCCTTCCTATATACCTCTGAGACAACCAAATCGTCTTCATGGCTCAGTCTGACATCTAAATATGGAATACATTCCTTTGAGGAACTGAACGTAAATTTCAAATTTCCTTCATTATCATTTAGATGTCGTACAAAGTCCCCAAGATTATCAATGTCACCCTTCCAAAATAGGAGCATATCATCGATATACCTTGTATAAAATGTAATATTCTTTCTATACATGTTATCAGATCCAAAGATAGCTTCTTCCTCAAAATCTGCCAAATAAAGGTTGGCATACGATGGGGCAAATTTTGCCCCCATCGCTGTGCACCTGTTTTGAATAAAAAATTCCCCATTAAACACAAAATAATTGTGATTATGCAAAAAAGTGAGAGCTTCAAAAATAAATCCAATTAGATCTTCTGCATAGTTGGCATATTTACAAAGCATTCTATTCACAGCTGGAATCCACAATTCATGCGGTATGCATGAATATAGGGATACAACATCTATAGTCACAAATGTTGTTTCGATATCCCACTCCTGCCCTCTTAGTAACGTAAATTGGTGTTTTGTGTCTCTCAAGAAACCAGGGAGTGACTGGACCACCAGCTGTAATTGTGCGCCCATCCATTCACCTAATCTCTCTCCAAGGGACCCAATGGCAGAGATACGGCTAGATTTAGAGTTTTGTCGGTAACGACCCACGTATCTAACGCTGGCTTTTTTCCCCCCACACCGCTTGTATTTAGAGTTCACAGAAGGGCTGCGTTAGGCTCCAAAAAGGGAGCGTATAGCATATTTACCGCCACTGCAACTCTCAATACCAGCGGTGCTTACGGACGCGGCCAGCTTCAAAAACGTGCTCGTGCACGATTCCCCCATAGAAAACAATGGGGCATTTTGAGCTGAAAAAAAACCTAACACCTGCAAAAAAGCAGCGTCCAGCTCCTAACGCAGCCCCATTGTTTCCTATGGGGAAACACTTCCTATGTCTGCACCTAACACCCTAACATGTACCCCGAGTCTAAACACCCCTAATCTTACACTTATTAACCCCTAATCTGCCGCCCCCGCTATCGCTGACACCTGCATATTTTTTTAACCCCTAATCTGCCGCTCCGTACACCGCCGCAACCTACGTTATCCCTATGAACCCCTAATCTGCTGCCCCTAACACTGCCAACCCCTATATTATATTTATTAACCCCTAATCTGCCACCCCCAACGTCGCCTCCCCCTACCTACAATTATTAACCCCTAATCTGCCGACCGGACCTCACCGCTACTATAATAAATGTATTAACCTCTAATCTGCCTCACTAACCCTATAATAAATAGTATTAACCCCTAATCTGCCCTCCCTACCATCGCTGACACCTAACTTCAAGTATTAACCCCTAATCTGCCGACCGGACCTCACCGCTACTCTAATAAATGTATTAACACCTAAAGCTAAGTCTAACCCTAACACCCCCCTAAGTTAAATATAATTTAAATCTAACTAAATAAATTAACTCTTATTAAATAAATTATTCCTATTTAAAGCTAAATACTTACCTGTAAAATAAATCCTAATATAGCTACAATATAAATTATAATTATATCGTAGCTATTTTAGGATTAATATTTATTTTACAGGCAACTTTGTATTTATTTTAACCAGGTACAATAGCTATTAAATAGTTATTTACTATTTAATAGCTACCTAGTTAAAATAATTGCAAAATTACCTGTAAAATAAATCCTAACCTAAGTTACAATTAAACCTAACACTACACTATCAATAAATTAATTAAATAAAATACCTACAATTATCTACAATTAAACCTAACACTACACTATCAATAAATTAATTAAATACAATACCTACAAATAAATACAATTAAATAAACTAACTAAAGTACAAAAAATAAAAAAGAACTAAGTTACAAAAAATAAAAAAATATTTACAAACATTAGAAAAATATTACAATTTTAAACTAATTACACCTACTCTAAGCCCCCTAATAAAATAACAAAGACCCCCAAAATAAAAAATGCCCTACCCAATTCTAAAATTAAAATAGAAAAGCTCTTTTACCTTACCAGCCCTTAAAAGGGCCTTTTGCGGGGCATGCCCCAAAGAATTCAGCTCTTTTGCCTGTAAAAAAAAAACCATACAATACCCCCCCCAACATTACAACCCACCACCCACATACCCCTAATCTAACCCAAACCCCCTTAAATAAACCTAACACTAAGCCCCTGAAGATCTCCCTACCTTGTCTTCACCACACCGGGTTCACAGATCCGTCCTGACTCCGACGTCTTCATCCAAGCCCAAGCGGGGGCTGAAGATGTCCATGATCCGGCTGAAGTCTTGATCCAAGTGGGAGCTGAAGAGGTCCATGATCCGGCTGAAGTCTTGATCCAAGCGGGAGCTGAAGAGGTCCATGATCCGGCTGAAGTCTTGATCCAAGCGGGAGCTGAAGAGGTCCATGATCCGGCTGAAGTCTTGATCCAAGCGGGAGATGAAGAGGTCCATGATCCGGCTGAAGTCTTCTATCAAGCGGCATCTTCAATCTTCTTTCTTCTGGATCCATCTTCATCCCGCCGACGCGGAACATCCATCTTCACCGACGACTTCCAAGATGGCGTCCCTCGAATTCCGATTGGCTGATAGGATTCTTTCCTGACTGACTTTAAATACCAGCGGGCGGCCAAAACCAGCGTTAGGAGCCTCTAACGCTGGTTTTGACGGCTAACGCAGAACTCTAATTCTAGGCGATAATGTGGCGCCCTGGAGGATTAACTAAACACTTATGTACTTTAGGTAAATATTTAAATACTGGTACTCTTGGATATTTAAAAAATATGTATTCACTCATTTTATTTGTTAAAGCTGAATGCTCAACAGCATTATCCGGTATGTGCTTTAATTTATTTAAAAACTTATTCGTAGGATTGAATGTCAATTTTTTATATGTATCACTAACTCCTAGTTGTCTATAGGATTCATCTAAATACTGTTGTTTATATAAGATGACTATCGACTCAAAGATTACCAAATCCGTATTTTTCTTTATTCTTTTAAGGGCATTTACCTCTCTTTTTGTTGTTACCCCTGTATTTATATTTCTTGGCTACACTATTTGACAAATTCACCAGATCTTGCTCAATAATTGAGTGAAATATCTCTATAATATCATTACGTGCTTGTATAGGATAGATTTTAATATCATTTAATGGTTGCTGTCCAGTTTTATTATCACCAATATCATCCTGTTGTAAATCACACATAGAGACTATATCACAAAGCTCTTCAAAATTTAGCCTTATATCCGAACCTAAAATATTTTTTTCAGATACATCATTTTCAATTCTAGTGTTTTCCTCACTATTATCTTACTATTATAATTACCTCATCCCTATCTTATAATACATTTAAACTTACCTTTAGAATTAAATTAAACTATATTAAACTACTAATTAACCTACCCTAACTATTATACTAAAATTACATTAAACTATAGTAAACTATTCATTAACCTACCCTAACTATTATACTAAAATTACATTAAACTATATTAAACTATTCATTAACCTACCCTAACTATTATACTAAAATTACATTAAACTATATTAAACTATTCATTAACCTACACTAACTATTATAATAAAATTACATTAAACTAACAATTAAATTAACTATATTACATATTTAAAAACCTAAGCCTACTCAATTTATTTAAATCTACAATAAAGAAATACTAAGTTACAAAAGATAACAACTAAGTTACAAAAAATAAAAAACACTAAGTTACAGAAAATAATAAACACTAAGTTACACAAAATAAAAAAGAAATTATCAAATATTTAAAGTAATTACACCTAATCTAATAGCCCTATCAAAATAAAAAAGCCCCCCCAAAATAAAAAAAACCCTAGCCTACAATAAACTACTAATGGCCCTTAAAAGGGCCTTTTGTGGGGCATTGCCCCAAAGAAATCAGCTCTTTTACCTGTAAATAAAAATACAAACACCCCCAACAGTAAAACCCACCACCCACACAACCAACCCCCCAAATAAAAAACTATCTAAAAATACCTAAGCTCCCCATTGCCCTGAAAATGGCATTTGGATGGGCATTGCCCTTAAAAGGGTATTTCAATCTTTTTCTGCCCAAAGTCCCTAATCTAAAGATAAAACCCACCCAATAAACCCTTAAAAAAACGAACACTAACCCCGAAGATCCACTTACAGTTTTTGAAGACCCGACATCCAACCTCAACGAATCGGCAGAATTCCTAAGCAAAGCTGGCAGAAGTCTTCCTCCAAGTGGGCCGAAGTCTTCATCCAGACGGCATCTTCTATCTTCATCCATCTGGCGCGGAGCGGCTCCATCTTCAAGACATACAGCGCGGATCATCCTCTTCTTACGATCGCCACTGAAGAATTAAGTTTCCTTTAAATGATGTCATCCAAGATGGCATCTCTTAGATTCCGATTGGCTGATAGAATTCTATCAGCCAATAGGAATTAAGGTGGAAAAAAATCCTATTGGCTCAATACGATTGAGCTTGCGTTCTATTGGCTATTCCAATCATCCTTAATTCCTATAGTTTAATGTAATTTTAGTATACTAGTTAGGGTAGGTTAATTAATAGTTTAATATTGTTTAATTTAATTCTACAAGTATGTTTAAATTTATTATAAGATAGGGATGAGTTAATTATAATGTAAAGTTAGTGGGTTGTTAAGTTTAGGGGTTAATAGCTTAATTTAGTTTATGGCAATGTGTGGGCTGGCGGTTTAGGGGTTAATAGGTTTAGTTAGTGGTAGTGATGTGGGAGGCCAGGGGTTTAGGGGTTAATACATTTATTTAGTTGCGGTGGGCTCCAGGAGTGGCGGGATAGTGGTTATTACATTTATTTAGTTGCGGTGGGCTCTGGGAGCGGCGGGATAGGGGTTAATACATTTAGTTAGTTGCAGCGGTGTCAGGAGCGGCGGAATAGGGGTTAATAAATTTATTAGAGTTGCGGTGGGCTCCGGGAGCAGCGGGATATGGGTTAATAACTTTATTTAGTTGCGGCAGGGTCTGCGAGCGGCGGGATAGGGGTTAAACATTTTAGTATAGTGGCAGTGTTTAGTGACAGGGTATAAATAAAGTTCGGAAAAAGCCGAATAGCAGCGAGATCTATGACTGTTAGTTAACATAATTTCGCTGCTCATAGCCCCGTACTTGGTGTGCGGCTTTTTGACAATTTTTTTGATAAATAAGGAGAGCGTATTCAGGTCCGCGGCCGCGATATTAGGCGAGCGTATTGGTGCCGGCGAATGCAGCAGAGTTGACGGTTTCATAAATAGGCCTCTTTGGCAGAAGCAACGACACCACATACGCGGAGCAAACCATCATATAGGACACCCATCACTACAGAAACAACCAGAACATTTTATCCCGAGTCCACAAGAACAAGGACACTACTTCCAACTAGTCTAGGTGACTGGTAACCGTGAGTCTACCTAACACCAATATTACTTACTATAGAATATATATCTTGTTTATAATGTTAAAATGTTAGAATAGCAGGAGTAGAACATTTCAGTTTCCATTTTTTTTTAACACTAATACAAAGTCATATGGAAATAGACATCACCTGCTACAAGCCTAGTTAATAGTGATAGACAAATGTCTGTAAAGGTGAGAAAGAGAAATCTAATGATTATTTGTTGAAGTGCTTATGTTGGACTTGATATTTAAGAAACATGTGAAAAGGGATATTTCCTGCTTTATGCTCAGATGATTGAGATAGGCAGGTATCTATTAACATGTGAATGAGTAATGTTTATGTTAGATTTGTTGCATCTACTTAATAATTGATCAAGAGCAGTACAATTCTAGTTTCCCACTAGCTCTTTAATTTAGGCACAGATTTCTATTTGCAGATGTGAGCCTAGCCAGACCATTATGTTAACGACAAATGTGCTTACAAATTAACTGTTTAATCTACTGCCCATGTTGGCCACTTAAAAAATGTATATTTAATGTTTACTCGCTTTGGTTGCAGACTCTGTCCACCAGTGAAAACACCCCTTTTGACACACAGGTCTTTCACAAGAATCCCATATGTCACACCCCTAACCTTACATCTTCTTTCCTTCCTCCCCATCTTACCCAACCCATATCACTTCCTATAATACATCTAAAGCAACATAGTTCCGAAACAGATCTTCACAAATAAAACAAATCTAGAATCCGAAACACAAGACATATTACTATAGACTAACATATACCACCATGACCTCTTATGACCACTTTAATATAGCTACTCAGAACCTTAAAGGATTCCTATCAGCTGAAAAATGCTCAATTGTATTCCACGACTTTTACAAATGTAAAATAGACATTTTATTGGTACAAGAAACACTCTTTACGAAAACCAAAGAGCCGACTCTATCCAAATTATACTATGACCAACACTATCTAAGTTGAGGAACAACAAAAAATAAATGGTGTAGTAATATTCTTTAAAAAAGGCACCCCCTTTGACCTACTACATAAAAGCTCCGACACAGAGGGCAGACTCCTGATCTTGGTAGGACTCTTCTACGGTAGACCATTGGTTACCATTTATGCACCTAATCGTCCACCACCCTCCTTTTTTACTCAGTTACCAACCACATACTAGACATAGCTAAAGGATCAATCATTTTAGGGGGCGACCTAAACTTCCCAATAGACCAAATTCTTGACACTTCAACAGGCCACACATATATGTGTAATAGACACATTAAAGCAGATTGGACAGCATTACAATCTATCCCTCTTCATGACACCTGGAGGACCTTCTATCCTATTACCAGGGACTACACATTCTTCTCTAACCCCCAACACACATACTGCCGAATAGATTATATCTTTTGCAACCAAAACACATTGTCATCATTAATCCAATCACGCATATCCCACACAGTATGGTCAGACCATAGCATGGTACTCAGCACCTTTGCATGGTTTTCAAAACCACGCAATAACAATACTTGGAGGCTGTGTGACTATATACTAACAGACCTACTACTGATTACCAAAATCACAGAAAAAACAACTGAATTCTTCACTCACAATAACCCCAATCAGACATCCCCCTCTATCAACTGGGAGGCTTACAAATGCTATGTAAGAGACAAACTCAGAGCACTTTCAGTCAGTCTAGAATCAACTCCTATTAACAGAAGATGCACATAAGAAAAACCCTAACTCACAGCAACTCCTCACGGAGCTGCAAAATGTCAGAAAAGCACTAGATAACTATCTAATAAAAAATGCACACCTAAGAGCCCTTACAAAAGAAAACAAATATTTTGCTGAAAGTAACAATGCAGGCCGATTAATTGCCAAATCCTTAAAGAAAAAAATAATATAAATCATTTATCCGACAAATTACAGGGACAAATAATAAAATCTACTTCAGTAGTACTGACATAGATACCCAATTTGCCAACTACTACACCTCCTTATATAATTTAATCCATTAGAACGGGAAAAAAACATAATTTATGTAAGAACTTACCTGATAAATTCATTTCTTTCATATTAGCAAGAGTCCATGAGCTAGTGACGTATGGGATATACATTCCTACCAGGAGGGGCAAAGTTTCCCAAACCTCAAAATGCCTATAAATACACGCCTCACCACACCCACAAATCAGTTTAACGTATTGCCAAGAAGTGGGGTGATAAGAAAAAAGTGCGAAAGCATAAAAAATAAGGAATTGGAATAATTGTGCTTTATACAAAAAAATCATAACCACCACAAAAGGGTGGGCCTCATGGACTCTTGCTAATATGAAAGAAATGAATTTATCAGGTAAGTTCTTACATAAATTATGTTTTCTTTCATGTAATTAGCAAGAGTCCATGAGCTAGTGACATATGGGATAATGACTACCCAAGATGTGGATCTTCCACGCAAGAGTCACTAGAGAGGGAGAGATAAAATAAAGACAGCCAATTCCGCTGAAAATAATCCACACCCAAAATAAAGTTTAAATCTTATAATGAAAAAAAACCTGAAATTATAAGCAGAAGAATCAAACTGAAACAGCTGCCTGAAGTACTTTTCTACCAAAAACTGCTTCAGAAGAAGAAAACACATCAAAATGGTAGAATTTAGTAAAAGTATGCAAAGAAGACCAAGTGGCTGCTTGCAAATCTGATCAACTGAAGCTTCATTCCTATACGCCCAGGAAGTAGAAACTGACCTAGTAGAATGAGCTGTAATCCTTTGAGGCGGAGTTTTACCCGACTCGACATAGGCATGATGAAACAAAGATTTTAACCAAGATGCCAAAGAAATGGCAGAAGCCTTCTGACCTTTCCTAGAACCGGAAAAGATAACAAATAGACTAGAAGTCTTTCGGAAATCCTTAGTAACTTCAACATAATATTTCAAAGCTCTAACTACATCCAAAGAATGCAACGAGTTTTCCTTAGAATTCTTAGGACACAATGAAGGAACCACAATTTCTCTACTAATGTTGTTAGAATTCACAACCTTAGGTAAAAATTTAAAAGAAGTTCGCAACACCGCCTTATCCTGATGAAAAATCAGAAAAGGAGACTCACAAGAAAGAGCAGATAATTCAGAAACTCTTCTAGCAGAAGAGATGGCCAAAAGAAACAAAACTTTCCAAGAAAGTAATTTAATGTCCAGCGAATGCATAGGTTCAAACTGAGGAGCTTGAAGAGCCCCCAGAACCAAATTCAAACTCCAAGGAGGAGAGATTGACTTAATAACAGGTTTTATATGAGCCAAAGCTTGTACAAAACAATGAATATCAGGAAGACTAGCAATCTTTCTGTGAAAAAGAACAGAAAGAGCAGAGATTTGACCTTTCAAGGAACTTGCAGACAAACCTTATCCAAACCATCCTGAAGAAACTGTAAAATTCTAGGAATTCTAAAAGAATGCCAAGAAAAATGATGAGAAAAACACCAAGAAATGAAAATCTTCCAGACTCGATAATATATCTTCCTAGATACAGTTTTACGAGCCTGTAACATAGTATTAATCACAGAGTCAGAGAAACCTCTATGATTGAGAATCAAGTGTTCAATCTCCATACCTTCAAATTTAAGGATTTGAGATCCTGATGGAAAAAAGGACCTTGCGATAGAAGGTCTGGTCTTAACGGAAGAGTCCACGGTTGGCAAGTGGCCATCCGAACAAGATCCACATACCAAAACCTGTGAGGCCATGCTGGAGCCACCAGCAGAATAAACGAACGTTCCTTTAGAATCTTGGAAAAAGAACTATAGGCGGAAAGATATAAGCAGGATGATACTTCCAAGGAAGTGACAATGCATCCACTGCTTCCGCCTGAGGATCCCTGGATCTGGACAGATACCTGGGAAGCTTCTTGTTTAGATGAGAAGCCATCAGATCTATTTCTGGAAGTCCCCATATTTGAACAATCTGAAGAAATACCTCTGGGTGAAGAAACCATTCGCCCGGATGTAGTGTTTGGCGACTGAGATAATCCGCTTCCCAATTGTCTATACCTGGGATATGAACCGCAGAAATTAGACAGGAGCTGGATTCCGCCCATACAAGTATTCGAGAGACTTCTTTCATAGCCAGAGGACTGTGAGTTCCTCCTTGATGATTGACATATGCCACGGTTGTGACATCGTCTGTCTAGAAACAAATGAACGACTCTCTCTTTAGAAGAGGCCACGACTGAAGAGCTCTGAAAATTGCACGGAGTTCCAAAAATGTTGATTGGTAATCTCACCTCCTGAGATTCCCAAACCCCTTGTGCTGTCAGAAACCCCCATACAGCTCCCCAACCTGACAGATTTGCATCTGTTGAGATCACAGTCTAGGTTGGAAGAACAAAAAGAAACCCCCTGAACTAAACGATGGTGATCTGTCCACCACGTCAGAGAGTGTCGAACAATCGGTTTTAAAGATATTAATTGAGATATCTTTGTATAATCCCTGCACCACTGGTTCAGCATACAGAGCTGAAGAGGTCGCATGTGAAAACGAGCAAAGGGAATCGCGTCCAATGCAGCAGTCATAAGACCTAGAATTTCCATGCATAAGGCTACCGAAGGGAATGATTGAGACTGAAGGTTTCGATAAGCTGAAACCAATTGCAGACGCCTCTTGTCCGTCAGAGACAGAATCAAGAACACTGAATCTATCAGGAAACCTAAAAAGGTTACCCTTGTCTGAGGAATCAAACGAACTTTTTGGTAAATTGATCCTCCAACCATGTTCTTGAAGAAACAACACTTATAAAAGACTGGAAAGGTTCTTTCTAGAGAAAATGAGCAAAGGGAACTGAATCCAATGCTGTGGCCATAAGACCTAAAACTTCTATGCATATATAGCAACTGAAGGAAATAATAGAGACTAAAGGTACCGATAGACGGAACCCAATAACATTATCCCTTGTCTGATAGAGACAAGGAAAGTGACACAAACTATCTGGAAACCTAAAAAAGGTGACCCTTGTGTGAGAAATCAAAAGCTTTAGAAAAGAAGATCCTCTAACTATGTCCTGAAGAGTAAGTGAATCATATGAGATTCTGCATCCTCAGAAAATAATCTGAATGAAAACAGAAAAATGAAAATATGCATTTATTGTATCTAATGAAAACAAATAATGCTATCAAAGACCATAAAAAGGCAAAATAGTTTAAATAAAACTCCAAAACCCGGTTCCTCAAAAGAAACTGGAAGAAATACCCCAGAAGATTCCAGGTCTGAGCAGCGCTTGAACCCCATGGGTGCCGAGCCATGCTTCAACAGTACCCAAAATATATAGGACAGAAACACAGTTAAAGAAAGTGTTAGCCTTGCTGGAATAAAATCAAAGAAATTTGGACAAAATAAATTTCAAAGAAGCCTTAACCTGCCCCTTACCAGCCAAGCTGGAATACGGCACGTGCATCGCAAAATTAGGGAGCTGATTTCGAACTCCAATTATAGACATGTTACTTGGGAAAGAACTCAGGAATTCGTTCCTTAATAAGAACAACCAAACTAGTATAAGCTTAAAGTTTTAGCCTTAGAACTCAACCTTGAAGCCCAGAGTAACAGTTAAGAATTAAATCCAATTATAAAACAAATAATTGATTATCTTAGAACAAAGGAAATATGGATTATTATTTTTTTTTAAAAATCACAAAATTCTTCTAGCTAAAAAATCTAAAGACATAGATTAACCCTCATTTGCGAAAATATTCAATAAAATGAAGACACAAATGAAATTATTAGCATGATAGTCCAGTTTAAAGGACCAGCCAATACAGTGGACTTGCATAATCAATAAATGCAAAACAACAAGACAAATGCAACAGCACCTAGACTAGTAAATGTTGTCCCTTTAACAATGCTAAAATAAATCATAATCTGATACTTGATCTTAAAGTAAACAGAGAAAATTAAGCAATTGCAATATCCAAATAAATCACAAGACCAAGAAAAGTACCTGAAACTAAATAATTTTCCATAATAAGATACAACTATCTAAAGGAAAATAAATACTATTTTGCTATAGAAACAATAGCATAATTAGTAGAATTAGAGATAGCCCCCAATAAATTGGAGAACCCTCCAAATTGAGTTTAACTGCTGGCAAAGAATATAGTTTAAAACCTTTGAAGAAGGAATAAAAGAAAATTCTCAGCCTATTCCATTCCCTAGTATAGGGAATTGGAAAGAAAACCTCTAAAGAAATAAATAGGCAGAAATAATGTCAGCTAGTCTTAAAGAACTAGTTGCCTTAATATCCAAAATAATCAACACCTTTTCAACAAAGAACAAATGTACTTTAATAATTGAAAAATAATAAAAAAGTAGATTTGTTAGTGTCAATATCTGATGAAGAAAATTTCTGAAAGAGAAAAAAACATCATCAGAGAAGGATAAATCAGTATGTTGTTGGTCATTTGAAACTTCAATAATTAAAAAAGAAGTGAAAAAGACCTAAAAATGTTATTAGAAGGCACAAAGTCAGACAAAGCCTTTAACATAGAATCAGAAAAATATTTCTTATAAGTCTTCTAAATATTTCTTGTAAGAAAAGAAAATATATAAAGCATAAATACTAATGGATTCCGCATGTAAAAGTATAACATAATAACTTATTACAAACCATAGCTAAAGATAAACATTTATAACATTTAAAATAAATGAACTTAGCTTTGGTAGAACTGAAACTCAGTTAAGCGTTTTTCCAGAAGTGGCTTCTGATTCAGAGTCCATTTGAGACATCTTGCAATATGTAATAGAAAAAACAACATATAAAGCAAAATTGATCAAATTCCTTAAATGACAGTTTCAGGAATGGGAAAAAAATGCCAATGAACAAGCTTCTAGCAACCAGAAGCAATAAATAATGAGACTTAAATATTGTGGAGACAAAAATGACGCTCGAATTTTTTAGCGCCAAAAAAGCCGCCCACATTATTTGGCGCCAAAAATGGAGCCACATCCGGTAACGCCGACATTTTTTGGCGCAAAAACGTCAAAAAAAAAAAATTACGCAACTTCCAGCGACACGTATGACGCCGGAAATGACAAGAAAGTCCGCGCCAAGAATGACGCAATAAAATGAAGCCCACAGGAAAAAAAGTCAAATTTTTAAGGTAAGAAAAAATTGAATTATTCATATGCATTATCCCAAATATGAAACTGACTGTCTGAAAATAAGGAACGTTGAACATCCTGAATCAAGGCAAATAAATGTTTAAACACATATATTTAGAACTTTATATAAAAGTGCCCAACCATAGCTTAGAGTGTCACAGAAAATAAGACTTACTTACCCCAGGACACTCATCTACATGTAGTAGAAAGCCAAACCAGTACTGAAACGAGAATCAGTAGAGGTAATGGTATATATAAGAGTATATCGTCGATCTGAAAAGGGAGGTAAGAGATGAATCTCTACGACCGATAACAGAGAACCTATGAAATAGACCCCGTAGAAGGAGATCATTGAATTCAAATAGGCAATACTCTCTTCACATCCCTCTGACATTCACTGCACGCTGAGAGGAAAACCGGGCTCCAACCTGCTGCGGAGCGCATATCAACGTAGAATCTAGCACAAACTTACTTCACCACCTCCACAGGAGGCAAAGTTTGTAAAACTGATTTGTGGGTGTGGGTTTGGGAAACTTTGCCCCTCCTGGTAGGAATGTATATCCCATACGTCACTAGCTCATGGACTCTTGCTAATTACATGAAAGAAACATAATTTATGTAAGAACTTACCTGATAAATTCATTTCTTTCATATTAGCAAGAGTCCATGAGCTAGTGACGTATGGGATATACATTCCTACCAGGAGGGGCAAAGTTTCCCAAACCTCAAAATGCCTATAAATACACCCCTCACCACACCCACAAATCAGTTTAACGAATAGCCAAGAAGTGGGGTGAGAAGAAAAAAGTGCGAAAGCATAAAAAATAAGGAATTGGAATAATTGTGCTTTATACAAAAAAATCATAACCACCACAAAAAAAGGGTGGGCCTCATGGACTCTTGCTAATATGAAAGAAATGAATTTATCAGGTAAGTTCTTACATAAATTATGATTTCTTTCATGTAATTAGCAAGAGTCCATGAGCTAGTGACGTATGGGATAATGAATACCCAAGATGTGTAACTTCCACGCAAGAGTCACTAGAGAGGGAGGGATAAAATAAAGACAGCCAATTCCGCTGAAAAAATAATCCACAACCCAAATCAAAAGTTTTAATCTTTATAATGAAAAACCTGAAATTTTAAGCAGAAGAATCAAACTGAAACAGCTGCCTGAAGTACTTTTCTACCAAAAACTGCTTCAGAAGAAGAAAACACATCAAAATGATAGAATTTAGTAAAAGTATGCAAAGAAGACCAAGTTGCTGCTTTGCAAATCTGATCAACCGAAGCTTCATTCCTAAACGCCCAGGAAGTAGAAACTGACCTAGCAGAATGAGCTGTAATCCCTTGAGGCGGAGTTTTGCCCGACTCAACATAAGCATGATGAATCAAAGACTTTAACCAAGATGCCAAAGAAATGGCAGAAGCCTTCTGGCCTTTCCTAGAACCGGAAAAGATAACAAATAGACTAGAAGTCTTTCGGAAATCTTTAGTAGCTGCAACATAATATTTCAAAGCTCTAACTACATCCAAAGAATGCAACGATCTTTCCTTAGAATTCTTAGGATTAGGACACAATGAAGGAACCACAATTTCTCTACTAATGTTGTTAGAATTCACAACCTTAGGTAAAAATTTAAATGAAGTTCATAACACCGCCTTATCCTGATGAAAAATCAGAAAAGGAGACTCACAAGAAAGAGCAGATAATTCAGAAACTCTTCTAGCAGAAGAGATGGCCAAAAGAAACAAAACTTTCCAAGAAAGTAATTTAATATCCAGCAAATGCATAGGTTCAAACGGAGGAGCTTGAAGAGCCCCCAAAACCAAATTCAAACTCCAAGGAGTAGAAATTGACTTAATGACAGGTTTTATACGAACCAAAGCCTGTACAAAACAATGAATATCAGGAAGATTAGCAATCTTTCTGTGAAACACCACAGAAAGAGCAGAAATTTGTCCTTTCAAGGAACTTGCAGACAAACCTTTATCCAAACCATCCTGAAGAAACTGTAAAATTCTAGGAATTCTAAAAGAATGCCAAGAAAAATGATGAGAAGAACACCAAGAAATGTAAGTCTTACAGACTCGATAATATATCTTCCTAGACACAGATTTACGAGCCTGTAACATAGTATTAATTACAGAGTCAGAGAAACCTCTATGACTGAGAATCAAGCTTTCAATCTCCATACCATCAAATTTAATGATTTGAGAACCTGATGGAAAAAAGGACCTTGCGATAGAAGGTCTGGTCTTAACGGAAGAGTCCACGGTTGGCAAGTAGCCATCCGAACAAGATCCGCATACCAAAACCTGTGAGGCCATGCTGGAGCCACCAGCAGAACAAACGAACGCTCCTTTAGAATCTTGGAAATCACTCTTGGAAGAAGAACTAGAGGCGGAAAGATATAGGCAGGATGATACTTCCAAGGAAGTGACAATGCATCCACTGCTTCCGCCTGAGGATCCCTGGATCTGGACAGATACCTGGGGAGCTTCTTGTTTAGATGAGAAGCCATCAGATCTATTTCTGGAAGTCCCCAGATTTGAACAATCTGAAGAAATACCTCTGGGTGAAGAGACCATTCGCCCGGATGTAAAGTCTGGCGACTGAGATAATCCGCTTCCCAATTGTCTATACCTGGGATGTGAACCGCAGAAATTAGACAGGAGCTGGATTCCGCCCATGCAAGTATTCGAGATACTTCTTTCATAGCCAGAGGACCTCCTTGATGATTGACATATGCCACGGTTGTGACATTTGTTTGAAAACAAATGAACGACTCCCTCTTTAGAAGCGGCCACGACTGAAGAGCTCTGAAAATTGCACGGAGTTCCAAAATGTTGATTGGTAATCTCGCCTCCTGAGATTCCCAAACCCCCTGCGCTGTCAGAGACCCCCATACAGCTCCCCAACCTGTCAGACTCGCATCCGTTGAGATCACAGTCCAGGTTGCAAGAACAAAAGAAGCCCCTTGAATTAAACGATGGTGATCTGTCCACCAAATCAGAGAGTGTCGTACAATCGGTTTTAAAGATATTAATTGTGATATCTTTGTATAATCCCTGCACCACTGGTTCAGCATACAGAGCTGAAGAGGTCGCATAGGAAAACGAGCAAAGGGGATCGCGTCCGATGCAGCAGTCATAAGACCTAGAATTTCCATGCATAAGGCTACCGAAGGGAATGATTGAGACTGAAGGTTTCGACAAGCTGAAACCAATTTCAGACGTCTCTTGTCCGTCAAAGACAGAGTCATGGACACTGAATCTATCTGGAAACCTAAAAAGGTTACCCTTGTCTGAGGAATCAATGAACTCTTTGGTAAATTGATCCTCCAACCATGTTCTAGAAGAAACGATACAAGTTGATTCGTATGAGATTTTGCTAAATGTGAAGACTGAGCAAGTACCAAGATATCGTCCAAATAAGGAAATACCACAATACCCTTTTCTCTGATTACAGATAGAAGGGCACCGAGAACCTTTGTAAAAATCCTTGGAGCTGTTGCTAGGCCAAATGGCAGAGCCACAAACTGGTAATGCTTGTCTAGAAAAGAGAATCTCAGAAACTGAAAATGATCTGGATGAATCGGAATGTGTAGATATGCATCTTGTAAATCTATTGTGGACATATAATGCCCTTGCTGAACAAAAGGCAGAATAGTCCTAATAGTTACCATTTTGAATGTTGGTATTCTTACATAACGATTCAATATTTTTAAATCCAGAACTGGTCTGAAGGAATTCTCCTTCTTTGGTACAATGAATAGATTTGAGTAAAACCCCAGACCCTGTTCCAGAACTGGAACTGGCATAATTACTCCAGCCAACTATAGATCTGAAACACATTTCAGAAATGCTTGAGCCTTCACTGGATTTATTGGAACGCGAGAAAGAAAAAATCTTCTTGCAGGAGGCCTTATCTTGAAACCTATTCTGTACCCTTGTGAAACAATGTTCTGAATCCAAAGACTGTGAATCGAATTGATCCAAATCTCTTTGAAAAATCGTAATCTGCCCCCTACCAGCTGGGCTGGAATGAGGGCCGCACCTTCATGTGGACTTGGGAGCTGGCTTTGGCTTTCTAAAAGGCTTGGATTTATTCCAGACTGGAGATGGTTTCCAAACAGAAACCGTTCCTGTAGAGGAAGGATCAGGCTTTTGTTCCTTATTCTGACGAAAGGAACGAAAACGATTAGCAGCCCTATATTTACCTTTATATTTTTTATCCTGTGGTAAAAAAGTTCCTTTCCCCCCCAGTAACAGTTGAAATAATAGAATCCAACTGTGAACCAAACAATTTATTACCTTGGAAAGAAAGGGATAGCAAAGTTGACTTAGAAGACATATCAGCATTCCAAGTTTTAAGCCATAAAGCTCTTCTAGCTAAAATAGCTAAAGACATATACCTGACATCAACCCTAATGATATCAAAGATGGCATCACAAATAAAGTTATTAGCATGTTGAAGAAGATTAACAATGCTATGAGAATTATGATCTGTTACTTGTTGTGCTAAAGCCTCCAACCAGAAAGTTAAAGCTGCAGCAACATCCGCCAAAGATATAGCAGGCCTAAGAAGATTACCTGAACATAAATAAGCTTTCTTAGAAAGGATTCAATTTTCCTATCTAAAGGATCCTTAAAAGAAGTACTATCTGCCGTGGGAATAGTAGTACGTTTAGCAAAAGTAGAGATAGCCCCATCAACTTTAGGGATTTTGTCCCAAAACTCTAATCTGTCAGATGGCACAGGATACAATTTTTTAAACCTTTTAGAAGGAGTAAAAGAATTACCCAGATTATTCCATTCCCTGGAAATTACTTCAGAAATAGCATCAGGGACGGGAAAAACTTCCGGAATAACTACAGGAGGTTTAAAAACCGTATTTAAACGTTTAGATTTAGTATCAAGAGGACCAGATTCCTCTATTTCTAATGCAATTAAGACTTCTTTAAGTAAAGAACGAATAAATTCCATTTTAAATAAATATGAAGATTTATCAGTGTCAATTTCTGAAACAGAATCCTCTGAACCAGAGAAATCATCATCAGAAACAGAATCAGAATGATGATGTTCATTTAAAAATTCATCTGATAAATGAGAAGTTTTAAGTCTTTTTACGTTTACTGGAAGGAGGAATAACAGACATAGCCTTCCTAATGGATTTAGAAACAAAATCTCTTATGTTAACAGGAACACCCTGAGAATTAGATGTTGATAGGACAGCAACAGGTAATGGAACATTACTAAAGGAAATATTATTTGCATTAGCAAGTTTATCATGACATTCATCACAAACAACAGCCGGAGGGACAGTTACCACAAGTTTACAACAAATGCACTTAACTTTGGTAGATCCAGCATCAGGCAGCGAATTTCCAGAAGTAGCTTCTGATCCAGGGTCAATCTGAGACTTCTTGCAATATGTAATAGAAAAAAACAACATATAAAGCAAAATTGATCAAATTCCTTAAATGACAGTTTCAGGAATGGGAAAAAATGCCAATGAACAAGCTTCTAGCAACCAGAAGCAAATAAACAATGAGACTTAAATAATGTGGAGACAATAATGACGCCCATATTTTTTAGCGCCAAAAAAGACGCCCACGTTATTTGGCGCCTAAATGCTTTGGCGACAAAAAATGACGCCACATCCGGTGACACCGACATCTTTGGTGCAAAAACGTCAAAAAAATGACGCAAATAAAAACAACTTCCGGTGACAAGTATGATGCCGGAAATGACTAAGAAAATTTTTTTGCACCAAAAGAAGTCTGCGCCAAGAATGACGCAATAAAAAGAAGCATTTTCAGCCCCCGCGAGCCTAACAGCCCACAGGAAAAAAGTCAAATTTTAAGGTAAGAAAAATTTATTATTCAAATGCATTATCCCAAATAATGAAATTGACTGTCTGAAATAAGGAATATTGAACATCCTGAATCAAGGCAAATAAATGTTTAAACACATATATTTAGAACTTTATATAAAAGTGCCCAACCATAGCTTAGAGTGTCACAGAAAATAAGACTTACTTACCCCAGGACACTCATCTACATGTAGTAGAAAGCCAAACCAGTACTGAAACGAGAATCAGTAGAGGTAATGGTATATATAAGAGTATATCGTCGATCTGAAAAGGGAGGTAAGAGATGAATCTCTACGACCGATAACAGAGAACCTATGAAATAGATCCCGTAGAAGGAGACCATTGAATTCAAATAGGCAATACTCTCTTCACATCCCTCTGACATTCACTGTACTCTGAGAGGAAAACCGGGCTCCAGCCTGCTGCGAAGCGCATATCAACGTAGAATCTAGCACAAACTTACTTAACCACCTCCGTGGGAGGCAAAGTTTGTAAAAACTGATTTGTGGGTGTAGTGAGGGGTGTATTTATAGGCATTTTGAGGTTTGGGAAACTTTGCCCCTCCTGGTAGGAATGTATATCCCATACGTCACTAGCTCATGGACTCTTGCTAATTACATGAAAGAAAAAGAATAAGCTCATCCAATCTTATTTAACACAACTACTCCCTACCCTAAAACCGGAACAATCGAAGGAACTGGAATCGCCTATCACTATCCAAGAAATCCACTAAGTCATAAAACTATTGCCTACAGGCAAAGCCCCAGACCCAGATGGATTTACTCCCAAATTTTACCAAATATTCAGACAATTAATCAGCCCCATTTACTCGAGTTATATCAATCAATTGACCAATCCGCAAAATTTTCAAAACCTATGCTAGAAGCCACAATATGAGTTATCCCAAAACCAGGAAAATCACCTGACCAAGTCACTAATTACTAACCCATTTCATTACTTAATGTAGATGTAAAACTGTATGCCAAAATACTAGCACAAAGACTAAACTAAATCCTACATGACCTAATTCATACCGACCAAGTGAGCTTTATTCCTGGTAGGGAGGCCAAAGATAATACCATACAAGTATTACAAACTCTGTTCTCTGCCTCAACCAATAAATCTCCACTAGTATTGCTTTCCACCAATGCGGAGAAAGCCTTCAACAGGGTGGAATGGGAGTTTATGTGGTCCACCCTGTCAAAATTTGTCATCCCTACACCCTTCCTTACTTGAATTCAAGCTCTTTACACAGAACCCACGGCTAAAGTAAGAGCTAATGGAATTCTATCACATAGTTTCCCCCATCTCCAATGATACCCGACAGGGTTGCCCCCTATCACCACTCCTCATCACCCTCACAGTCAAAATCCTTGCTACTTACATAAGACAAACCCCAGACATCAAGGGAACAGACATAGGTCTCAACATCAAAAGTGGCTGCTTTATGCTGATGATATCATATTTACTGTACAATCCCCAATCGACTCCATCCCCGCACTACTCACAGAATTTCACAAATTTAACAAAGTCTCAAATTTCTCCATAAATATGGACAAGTCAGTCTTGTTACCAGTCAACCTAACTGACTCAGACATATAATTTCTTTCCAGAAAAACAGACTTTTTATTTAAACCCGCAATAAAATATTTAGGGATCAACATTACATCACAAATATCAGAACTATATAATCAAAACTATATCTCATTGCAAAAAGAAGTATGCCAACTGTTAGAATCATGGCATAAACAGGGACATCTATCATGGCCAGGAAGAGCACACGCAATTAAAATGACTATTATACCAAAATACTTATACATATTTCAAGCTCTGCCCCTAGACTTACCCAAATCTTATCTCCATACACAACAAAAATTGCTTGAATCTTTTATATGGTCCAGACGCAAAGTGTGAATCCTGAAAAAAACTTTGTATCAAACCAGAGGTATAGGAGCCCCAAGTTTACTACATTATTACAGAGCTACTCATCTAGCCCGGATTGTTGCATGGAATCATACTTCCCCCGAAAAACCATGGACAAACCTATAGGCCCAGATGATAGGTAGGGAAAGTCTAGGTGAACAATGCTGGACACCACTAAAGCATAGACCTTCCAACACACACACCAATTACTATATAGCAAGCACACTAAAAGTATGGGACACCACAATCTCCAATAACCATACAATATCATCACAAATCTCACCAATGACAACTCTTATTGATAACCCATTATTCGGCCAAAGACCCTAAAATAAATGGCATCAAAACAAAAATACCGGCACATTTGCTCTTCTCTGAGGGGCAAATGCGTACACAAATAGATATTGCAGAAACAATAGTCCCTCCCTTTCAAACGTGGTACCCCTATTTTCAAGTCAGACATGCTATAAATACCAGCCCGCATAAGGGCACTCACACCATTCAAAGTGCTTTGAACAAATCCTAAAATTCATCAGTCACACATATCAATAACTCATAAATTACTACAACATCCATTCCCAGATTACAGACCACCTTATATGCTAAAATTGGAAAGAGAACTAAACACCACACAACCTGACAAGGAAAGGGGAAAAAAATCTGACTAGTGGACTGGTGGTCCTGTCCACTAATCCAAGAATACTGGAAAGATATAAATAGAAGCCTCAATAATATACTCCAGATCAACATTGATCTACTTAATGACCTCCCAAAAATTCCTTGCCAATACCGTAAAAAGTTGGCTAAAAGAAGTAGATCACGTACTAATGAAATA
This sequence comes from Bombina bombina, assembly GCF_027579735.1. NCBI lineage: Eukaryota > Metazoa > Chordata > Amphibia > Anura > Bombinatoridae > Bombina > Bombina bombina. The sequence continues at coordinate 612,047,896 of NC_069502.1, read as the reverse complement.
GAAACCTCAATAATATACTCCAGATCAACATTGAATACTACTTAATGACCTCCCAAAAATTCCTTGCCAATACCGTAAAAAGTTGGCTAAAAGAAGTAGATCACATACTAATGCTGGAAAAAATATATTATACATATACTGTATAGGTAGACAAAACTTCATCTTAGACATAATCTTCATATGAGAAAGCAAAGACTTAATTTAGTTGTATGGATAGCTATATACAACACAATAGTTTGAGATATATTATGAAACAAGAGCTCTATCAGGAACATAACCATCTCCTCTTCCCTTTCCACTCCCCTCCTTTCCCCCTCCTCCTTCTTTTTTAACCGCCATTCTCCACATAACAAGGAATATAAAAAGAGACCTAGAAACACTCTAATATTGTGGATAACAGTTATATTGGATATTGGATAATATATGTACAATCTATTTTACCAAGAGTTCCCTTACTTATACATTTAATCCTGTATGCTATAATTTGTATTTTGTTAAAATACCAATAAAAACATTTAATTAAAAAAAAGCACAGTGAATTTTCTTATATTGAAATAGAAAATGTTTAATTATGTGATTGTGTAGTAAAAAACGTTTTTATTGTATCTCCTTTTTCTGTTATTTAACTCTGAAAATGTTTTTTTCAATATTTTTTTCTAAAAAAAAAGTATTGGGTGCTGCCATGTTGAAACCTTGATTTCCCTTTATCTATCTCTTCTGTTGAAGGCATTAGGTGCAATTAGGGTCCAGTTGTGCACTTACATGCACTTCCCGTTGGCATCAAACTTAAAATAAATATTTAACATTGTTTTGTTCATGCAAAAAATATTGTCACCATATTTAAACAGTGTTCTTTCATATGCATAAGAGACAGTTATATGATTTAATGTCCATTTAATATCTATTTAAAGCAAGAAATCATATTGCAAAGCACTGCTCTTAGGTCCAGATTACAAGTGGCATGCTAATGCTAGCACGGAAAGCCATAAGCAGAATCTCTGGACCGTGCTAAAATTATCGTGCAACTTGATATTACAGGCAATGGTAAAACAGACCTGAAACCTGAAGTAAAGTGTAAGGGTTAAAAAACACATTTTGTTCAAAAATGTAGTAAGGAGCACCGGCAGCCAGATTGGTAAAATCAATTGTCCTTTTATTAACACCTTAGTGTCATATTAAAAAAAAAAAAATATATCCATAGCTTTAGCACAAATCATGGAACATAAGTGAAGAATGGTCAGATAACAGCAACTGACATGTTTCGGCTCCAAAGCCGTCCTCATAAGCTGCTGTTAAGCTCTAAAAATGTTACCTATTTAAAAGCAGCAGGCCATTCCTTATTGGTTACATTTTAATTACCTAATAACTAACACTTGTGATAATACTATGTAGGTTGCAGATAATTAACCCTTTACACCCCCACTTCTTAGGGGTTTTTGAATTAACCATTGTAAATGCAATTGAGCGTTGCTATATAATACATTTTAGTATTGCTGTAAAACATAATTACCTTAGAAACTGACAAATTAAATATTTGCTCTCTTTAAGTTTCTGAGCCATACTCTCCAGTGCAGATTTTAGGTTTTAAATTTGAAGTCTATGAGCATACCTATCCCTGCACTCTACTCCAAGATAATTTTTTTCAATAACAATATATATATAAACACAAATAAAACTGTTTTATATTTACATGTTGTTATCTACAGTGTTAATGCAAATATTGAAATGAGGCCCCATTATTATATTTTCACAATTGTACTAAGAATGATGACTCTTTGTTGGTTGGAACCTTGTATTATATATATATATTATATAATATAATGAATTAAATTTCCAGCATCTATGTGACTTGAATATATTGGAATCTTTAGCTGAAGAAAGTGTTGTGGATGAGGCTCATTCTGAAAGTAGCATACGCACCCTAAAATTTAAGAAAACATCAACCTTCTATCCAATACAGAGCCGCGGGAATATAATAGAAAAATTAAAGAGCGCAATATTGAATTTGTCAGTTTCTAAGGTAATTATGTTTTACAGCAATAATAAAATATATTATATAGCAACGCTCAATTGCATTTACAATGGTTAATTCAAAAACCCCTAAGAAGTGGGAGTGTAAAGGGTTAATTATCTGCAACCTACATAGTATTATCACAAGTGTTAATTATTAGGTAATTAAAATGTAACCAATAAGGAATGGCCTGCTGCTTTTAAATAGGTAACATTTTTAGAGCTTAACAGCAGCTTATGAGGACGGCTTTGGACCCGAAACATGTCAGTTGCTGTTATCTGACCATTCTTCACTTATGTTCTATGATTTGTGCCAAAGCTATGCATATATATATATTTTTTTAATAAGACACTAAGGTGTTAATAAAAGGACAATTGATTTTACCAATCTCGCTGCCGGTGCTCCTTACTACATTTTTGAACAAATTGCTACTTTACCTATAGTGAGCACGGCCAGCTTGGAGATTCCTAACAGCTCAGAACTTTCTTCACCAGAGTTGAGTTCCGGAGCAAGCAGCAGCAGACGAGAGGAGAAAAAGAGGAAAATCTGTAGATACAGAAAGGAGGATGGAGCACAGCCAAGGGGGAAACACCAATCTAAGTGCAGATTTTTAAAAACACTTAGCACTTTATTCACATAAAATACACATCAAAATGCGCACTTACAGACTGAACCCTCAAACATATGAGGTATGTAATTACAGATTCATACAGATGTCCACCATAAAACGATACTTCACATACAGAGATGTAATATGACTCCAATGACCCCTTGTCAAGCAATGTGTTTACAGTTCACTATATCGTAACACTTACCAGGGTTCTTTCCTTAATGCTATTATGTTTAGAAATAGTCTATAGCATTGTATACCCGCAGTCAGAATATCAAAGTTGTTCACAGGGCAGTAAGCTCCGTATATGAGATGGGCGTGGCCTTACGCGTTTTGCTGGGCTCCTCCCAGCTTCGTCAGAGGCAATACCCATCTTTCCTCCTGACGTGTCATTTATAGGGAGACCCGGTACAATGCTCAACCAATAGGATCACACCTACAAAGGACACGCCCGCATGTGTCGATCGCCGTGGTAACGACCACCGATAATGTTTGGAATTATTGCTAATTGAAAACCATATAAGACTTTAGATTGAAAAATACCATTCGTACCTAGAAGTTTATCACGGTGATAATGATTAGTTAAAAAAATAGCACATGTTTAAAAAAGGAGCGCAAATTTAAAACAGGCACATATTTAGAAGAAAAACGATATATGTTTAAAAGAGTTAATCCTACGAGACACATATATTAAAAACATAAAACAGCATAAAAGTGAATATTTGAAAACTTTTTCAATGTACATATAAAAGTTCCCAAAAATGATATAAATATAAATAACCAGTCAGGAAATCTTCATTTTAGTCCCTAATGGGAAATCTTCAGACGAGAGGAGAGCTGACGTCATTGGACGCATCAGAGGCGAGACCGCCATTGGACGCATCAGAGGCGAGACAGGGCCCCCTATTTGTTACGGCCAGCTGAGGAGGGTATTGAGGGCTTACAGGAGGACGCTGAGAGACGCAGAGAGGTGTCAGACCGGATCCGAGGGAGGATCGTCAGAGCGGAGCCTCGGAGGATAAGCAGCCTCTACCCTAGGACCGGCTTGGGCTACAGGGGGTGACGGTAAGAGACTATCGCTATATGCTCTATGTATACTCTTTGTCAATGGGGTTGTGAACCCTGGAGTAAGGGATAAACCACAACGAACTGAACTCTGCTTGGGGAAAAAAATGGTATGATTATAAAGGAACACATGCAAATGCAAACCATAGCCACTATCTTTAGTTTCTGTGAACATTGTTGATTATTTGGTTTCAAAAACACATTGAACACATTAAAATAAAGTATTACACATATATATACATTTTTATTAAATAAAATCTAACATTTATATCGATGGTATATGGAAAGGTGTTTGACTGGGAAAGGCTCCAATGTGTGTGTGTATAATATATCTAAATATATATTTATATATATATGTCTGAATACAAATCCACAGTCATGTGCACTCACAATTTTAAAATCTAACTACCAGGGGGCTGGGGAGAGTACAGTACAATCCATACAGAAGCAAGCAAAATGTCAGCACTTCCTGTATTTACAAAAAAACATAATTTATGTAAGAACGTACCTGATAAATTAATTTCTTTCATAGTGACAAGAGTCCATGAGCTAGTGATGTATGGGATATACATTCCTACCAGTAGGGGGCAAAGTTTCCCAAACCTCAAAATGTCTATAAATACACCTCCCACCTCACTAATACCTTAGTTTAATGTGTAGCCAAGAAGTGAGGTGTAAAAGAAGGATTAAAAAGCATACAAAAAGAGGAACTGCTTTATACAAAAAAAATCATAACCCCCCAAAAATAGGGTGGGTCTCATGGCCTCTTGCCACTATGAAAGAAATTAATTTATCAGGTAAGTTCTTACATAAATTGTGTTTTCTTTCATGTAAATGACAAGAGTCCATGAGCTAGTGACGTATGGGATATAATACCCAAGATGTGGAAAACCACAAGTCACTAAAGAGGGAGGGATAAAATAACAACAGCTAAATCCGCTGAGAAATTAAATCCAAAATAATTGAGTTTTCTTTAAAAAAAATAAAATCAAAAGGCATTAGAATTAAACTGAGACAACTGCCTGATAAACCTTTCTACCAAAGGCTGCTTCCTGAGGAAGGTCTGAAGATTGAAGAAAACAAAAGAGGTGCCTGTGTGAACCAATAATAGAACACAATAATCGCAATCATTAAACCCTAGTCAGGGTACTCACCGAGGAAGCAAACACATCAAAATGGTAACATTTAGTAAAAGTATGCAAAGAAGACCAAGTTGCTGCTTTGCAAATTTGATCAACTGAAGCTTCATTCTCAAAAGCCCAAGAAGTGGCAACTGATCTAGTAGAATGAGCTTTAATTCTCTGAGTCGGAGACTGTACAGCCTCCAAATAAGCTTTGTGAATCAAAAGTTTCAACCAAGATGAAAAAGAAATGGCAGATGCTTTCTGACATTTTCTGGAACCAGAAAAAATAACAAATAGACTAGAAGTCTTTCTGAAACCTTTAGAAGCCTCAACATCATATTTCAAAGCTCATACCACATCCACAGAATGTAGAGACCTTTCAAGAGTATTCTTAGGATTAGGACACAAGGAAGGAACACCAACTTTGCTATTGATGTTGTTAGCATTTACAACCTTAGGTAAAAATTTAAATGAATTCCGCAAAACAGCTTTATCTTGATGGATAATCAGATAAGGAGAATCACAAGAGAGAGCAGACAATTCAGAACCTCTTCTAGCAGAAGAGTTATCCAAAAGAAATATAACTTTCCAAGAAAGTAGTTTAATATCCAAAGAATGCATAGGCTCAAAAGGAGGATCCTGCAAAATCTTTAAAACCAAATTGAGACTCCAAGGAGGAGAAATAGATTTAACAACAGGTTTGATATTAATGTTGTGATCACAGTCCAGGTAGGACGAACAAATGAGCATCCTTGAATAATAAGGTAATGGTCCAACCACCAAGTCAGAGAGAGTTGAGTGCTGGGATTTAAGTATATCAGATGTGATATCTGAGTATAATCCCTGCACCATTGGTGCAACATGCAAAGCTGTAGAGGCCTCATATGAAAATGAGCAAAGGGTATGGCGTCCAATGTTTCAGTCATGAGACCTAAAACTTCCATGCACATAACCACTGAAGGGAATGATAGAGACTGACGGTTTAGACAAGCTAAAACTAACTTAATTCGTCTCTGGTCTGTCAGAGAAAGAGTCATGGACACTGAATCTATCTGGAAACCTAAAAAGGTGACCCTTGTCTAAGGAATCAAGAAACTCTATTGTAAATTGATCCTTCAACCATGTCTAGTTGTTTCATGTGAGATTCTGGTAAATTAAAAGATTGAGCTAGTACCAAGATATTGCCCAAATAAGGAAACACTGCAATACCCTGCTCTCTGATTAAAGATAGAAGGACACCGAGAACTTTTGAAAAGATTCTCGGAGCTGTCGCTAGGCCAAACGGTAAAGAGCAACAAATTGGTAATGCCTGTCTAGAAAAGAGAATCTCAGAAAACGATAGTGGTCTGGATGAATCGGAATAAGAATATAAGCATCCAGTAAGTCTATTGTGGACATGAAATAACCTTGCGGAGCAAAAGGCAGAAAAGTCCTTATAGTCACCATCTTGAAAGTTGGGACTCTTACAAAACGATTTAGAAATTTCAGATCCAGAATTGGTCTGAATGAACCTTCTTTCTTTGGGACAATGAATAGATTTGAATAAAAACCCAAACCCCATTCCTGCAGAGGAACTGGAACAATCACCCCTGAAAGCTCCAGGTCTGAAACGCATTTGCGAAAAAGCCTGAGCCTTCACAGGGTTTGTTGGAACATGAGAAAGAAAGAATCTTCCCATGGGAGGTCTTATTCTGAAACCTATTTGATACCCCTGAGAAACAATATTCTGAATCCACTGGTTTTGAACAGAGAATGTCCAAATATGTTGAAATAATTTTAATCTGCCAGCCACCAGTTGAACTGGATTGAGTGCTGCACCTTCATGCAGTCTTAGGGGCTGGATTAGTTTTTTTGAAAGGCTTGGATTTATTCTAATTCGGAGATGGTCTTCAATTAGTGTCATATCATTACCCCTCTAGTAGATTATATGTGGTAATATCTGTCCCTTTAAGGTTTACACAGAGGCATACCAGCTCATCTATAAAAGGAGGGACTAAAGCACTGCACAGTTGCTTGATAAATGCAAATGTATGGGTAAAGCAAAGTTACTGCAACCTTTACCTATCTCCTAAGTTTAACTGATTGGATAAACCCCCTTTCAGACAAACAGTATCCTTACTGATATCATTAACCTCATACAACTAAAAACTTGTACCACTTAATATACTTCTAAGGATTTCACGATCAGATCGCCTCTCACAACAACGGAGTTTCACAGCACGCTGACGTCATCTCTATTGCAGCGTGTGTATGTGGAAGTCGGAACACGCTGTCTGCAGGGACGCTGAACACAGAGTGTAACCTCCGCTAACGGATCAACCGCTCAGCTCTTCTCAACTCTACCGGACCTGTTCCCAACTTACCTTACCTTTGGATTTATACGCAAGTACTTAGTATAAGAGACTTCCTTAAATGACTTGTCTGTAACTTCTCCTAGGAATATTTACAGAGCTAATGCCTAATTGAACACTACTGTGTTTGCCTGTCATATTAACTATCTGCAACCTGCTCAAGTTATACAGAGACTCTAACTAAACCTAAGCACTAAAAGCTTTACCGCCTCTCTGACCCTCTATCATTTAACCTACTAAGGCATAGGCATTAACCTAAGGGTTTATACTCAAGACAGAAAAGGAAGGTTAATTCTATTGTTCTACCCTTATCACTGAAGTGAGATATAAAAGTCCAGGTATACTTCAACATTAATACCTGTGACTACAAGCTCACTCTCCACCTCATTACTTGTTTATGTTATTCCTAAGAGGTATCAGTTTTCACTTACCATTGATAACTGTATAAATAGGAATATCTACACTCAAAATATTTGGTTATCCATAAGTGTTTATTAGGGATATTGCAGAATTATCAAGCCATTAAAAAAAAAAAAAATTACAATGGATCCTGCGCAAATGACCAATGAAATTGGCACCCTTAATCAAAAGGTGGAATTACTTGCACAGGGTTTAAATGAACTAAAGACTGAAAATAATACACTCAAACGTTTAATGAACGATTATTTCACACAGAAACCCACTGATCATCCAGAACCACAAATTAATCCACCCCACCCATTCACAGGGGTTCGTTCGAAATACCGTGAATTCAAGAATTCATGCATGCTCCTATTCAGTATGAAGCCCAAGACATACAGTACAGAGAGAATTAAGGTCTGTACAACTATATCATACCTGTCTGGAGAACCCAGGGCCTGGGCCGACAGATTCTTTGAGTCTGGAGATCCTATACTAGATTCATTAGAAAATTTCTTTGCTGCCATGTCTAAACTTTATGAGGATACTAACAAACAGAGTACAGTGGAACAAAACCTGAGATCCATTAGACAAGGAAAGCGAGCGGTAGAGGATTATATTGCCGAATTCCAACTCTGGGCTACTGACTCGCAATGGAATATAATCAGCCTGAAGAATCAATTCAGGTTGGGATTATCAGAACACCTCAAAGACGAACTTTCTCGTATAGAGTTACCTGAAACTCTGGATGCTTTAATAAAAGTTTGTATTTCAATGGAGAACGTAAGATGGAAAGGCAACACGCCGAGACCTACACAAAGAAGCATTATCCTGTTCATTATGATAAGCCCAGTACACCAGCGGTGGCTATGGAAATTGGAACCATAAAAGGGCCTCTAACTCAAGAGGAAAAGACAAGACGCCGCTTATCCAACCTATGTATGTATTGCGCTAACAAAGACCATGGAATGTCAACATGTCCTCTCCTGCTTCGTCAAAAGAAGGGTAAGACTTCTTACAGTATCACTAATATCCTTACCAAAGTAAATACCCATTTGACTATTTCTGTGTCTTTACAGTGGGACCAACACCTCTACCAGAGCGAGGCTATGATTGACTCCGGTGCTTTCGGAATGTTCATAGATCAGAAAATTGTTAATGTAAATAAAATTCCCTGTGCGATGAAAGAAATGCCAGTTTATGTTAAAGTTATTGACGGGTCTAATTATTTAAAGGGTCCCATTACACATAACACTATTCCACTTCTCACCACTACAAAAACAGGTCACAAAGAATATATTTCATATGACATCATTCCAGGATCTATACACCCTATTATTTTGGGATATTAATGGCTTCAAAAACATAATCCCACAATTGATTGGTCAAAAAACAAGGTAAAATTTGACTCTTCTTACTGTTCTTCAACTTGTTTTCCTTACACACAGATTAATCTTGCTATAACAGCTTTACCTATGTATGTATTGCGCTAACAAAGACCATGGAGTGTCAACATGTCCTCTCCTGCTTCGTCAAAAGAAGGGTAAGACTTCTTACAGTATCACTAATATCCTTACCAAAGTAAATACCCATTTGACTATTTCTGTGTCTTTACAGTGGGACCAACACCTCTACCAGAGCGAGGCTATGATTGACTCCGGTGCTTTCGGAATGTTCATAGATCAGAAAATTGTTAATGTAAATAAAATTCCCTGTGTGATGAAAGAAATACCAGTTTATGTTAAAGTTATTGACGGGTCTAATTATTTAAAGGGTCCCATTACACATCACACTATTCCACTTCTCACCACTACAAAAACAGGTCACAAAGAATATATTTCATATGACATCATTCCAGGATCTATACACCCTATTATTTTGGGATATTCATGGCTTCAAAAACATAATCCCACAATTGATTGGTCAAAAAACAAGGTAAAATTTGACTCTTCTTACTGCTCTTCAACTTGTTTTCCTTACACACAGATTAATCTTGCTATAACAGCTTTACCTCAAGAGTACGCTGAATTTTCAGGCGTATTCAATTTAAAAGAAGCTGAAAATCTTCCTCCACATCGGCCTTATGACTGCCCGATTGATACAAAACCTGGTGCAGTCAAACCGTTTGGAAGAATATTCCCACTATCACAGAAAGAATTACAATTCTTGAGGGAATACCTAGATGATAATTTGCGTAAGGGTTTTATCTCACCTAGTACATCCTCGGCAGCCGCAGGCATATTTTTCGTCACTAATAAAGACGGAACTAGACGACCCATTATAGATTACAGAGCTCTTAACTCCATAATCATCAAAAACAGATACCCCCTTCCTCTCATCCCTGAGCTTCTAGAAAGGTTAAGTGATGCTACCATATTCACCAAATTAGACCTTAAAGGTGCATACAACCTTATCCGGATGAAGAGTGGGGATGAATGGAAAACGGCCTTCAGGACCCGTTATGGGTTGTTCCAACATAATGTCATGCCATTCGGACTCACCAATGCACCAGCCATATTCCAGTATTTTATTAACGATATATTTAAAGATCTCATGGATGTGTGCGTGGTAATTTATCTAGATGACATTTTGATCTACTCTCGTACTGAAGATGAACATATCAAACATGTTAGGTGGGTGTTAGCAAGATTGCGTGAACATCAAGTCTACGCCAAGATGGAGAAGTGTTGTTTCCATGTAAAGACTATCAAATTTCTTGGATATATAATCTCACCTACCGGAGTAACGATGGACCCTGAAAAGGTTTCTGCTATACTCAACTGGACTAGACCCTCCTCAGTAAAATCGCTACAACGATTTCTTGGGTTTGCCAATTTTTATAGACGATTCATAAGAAATTTCTCTATGATTGTCAAACCTTTAACTAGACTAACAGGCAAACATAAATTCTTATGGAACAATGAAGCTCAGGAGGCATTCGATTCTCTAAAAAAAAAAATTCTCATCCTCTCCCGTTCTACAACTCCCTCATCCTGATTACCAATATACAGTAGAGGTCGATGCCTCGAATACAGGTATTGGTGCTGTACTCTCCCAACAATCTCTAACTAATACTACTTTACATCCAGTTGCATATTATTCAAGAACACTCACAAATGCAGAACAAAATTACTCCGTAGGAGACAAAGAATTGTTAGCCATCAAATGTGCTTTGGAACATTGGAGGCATCTACTCGAAGGCACTTCCAAACCGTTTTACATCTTCACCGATCACAAGAACCTTCAATATCTCAGGAATAACAAGACTCTTTCGTCTAGACAGGTTCGTTGGGCTCTTTTCCTCGACAGGTTTGAATTCTTGATAACCTATCGACCAGGTTCTAAGAACATCAAGGCAGACGCTCTCTCCAGATCCCTTGAACCCACCACTGAAGAACCAGAGAAAACATTTATCATTGCCCCTCAAAAAATCATTGCCTCTGCCACTACTTTACTCACTGAGATAATAAACGCTTTGCAATCTGATACAGAGATTCCTCCTTCTTGTGAACAGGATGAGAAGACAGGTTTATTTATTCATAACAACAAGACCTATATTCCTTCTTCTTTACGCCAAGAACTCATACAACATTATCATGATACACTTCTCTCAGGACACCCTGGTATAGTAAAAACGATGGAACTCCTCAAAAGGACGTTTTGGTGGCCACATCTCAATCAGGATGTAGTTGATTACGTGACCAAATGTAATACTTGTGCTCGAAATAAGAAAGACCATCATAAACCATTTGGTCTTATGTGTTCCTTACCCATTCCAGAGGCTCCTTGGTCTATGATAGCTATGGACTTCATAGTGGAGTTACCTCCATCAAACCAATTCACCACAATATTAGTGGTAATAGACCATCTCACCAAATTAGCACATTTCATACCGTTAAAGTCTTTACCAACTGCCATCACTACTGCCAAGATATTCATGTCACATATAGTAAAACTCCATTGACTACCCACTTCCATTGTGTTGGATCGGGGGACAAAATTCACCTCCAGATTTTGGAAAGAATTATGTCGAATACTACAAATTTCCTCAAGACTCACCACCGCGTTCCACCCTCAATCCAATGGATTAACGGAACGTACAAATCAAACTTTAGAACAGTACCTTCGGTGCTATGTAAGCCATCTTCAAGATGACTGGGCAGAGTGGTTACCTCTAGCTGAATTCGCGTATAATAATTCTATAAACACCTCCACCAAAACATCACCATTTCATGCTACATATGGATACCATCCTAAGTCTCTTCCTGGACGAGACCTTGTATCCATCAATCCTACCATCATGGATTACACCCAAAACATCAGAGCTTCTCTTACACTATTAAAGAAACACCTTGAAGAAGCCAAATCCTCTCAAAAGAGATATTATTATACGAAAAGATGTAATCCTCCAACCTTTAAAGTTGGAGACAGAGTTCTACTCTCCACAAAAAATCTCAGACTCCAAGTACCCTGTAAAAAACTCGCAAACCAATTCATTGGGCCTTATTCCATAACAAAGGTCATCAATCCTAATGCCATCACTCTTAAACTGCCACCAACCCTAAAGATACATCCATCTTTCCATGTATCGCTTCTGAAACCCTTCCTTGGAACCAACACCATACAACCACTAGTCAACGACTCCCCTGTCGTATCCGAACCGGATCAAACGGATTATGAAATAGAACAAATACTTGACTCCCGGATACGTTGGAGAAGAGTTGAATATCTCATTCACTGGAAGGGATATGGACCAGAAGAAGATTCATGGGTACAACACTCTAACCTTCGTGCTCCTCATTTACTTTCCGAATTCCACACTAAATATCCAACGAAACCAGGTGCTGTTGGTGGTAGGAGGGCATCCTGACGGGAGGGATCTGTCATATCATTACCCCTCTAGTAGATTATATGTGGTAATATCTGTCCCTTTAAGGTTTACACAGAGGCATACCAGATCATCTATAAAAGGAGGGACTAAAGCACTGCACAGTTGCTTGATAATTGCAAATGTATGGGTAAAGCAAAGTTACTGCAACCTTTACCTATCTCCTAAGTTTAACTGATTGGATAAACCCCTTTTCAGACAAACAGTATCCTTACTGATATCATTAACCTCATACAACTAAAAACTTGTACCACTTAATATACTTCTAAGGATTTCACGATCAGATCGCCTCTCACACCAACGGAGTTTCACAGCACGCTGACGTCATCTCTATTGCAGCGTGTGTATGCGGAAGTCGGAACACGCTGTCTGCAGGGACGCTGAACACGGAGTGTAACCTCCGCTAACGGATCAACCACTCAGCTCTTCTCAACTCTACCGGACCTGTTCCCAACTTACCTTACCTTTGGATTTACACGGAAGTACTTAGTATAAGAGACTTCCTTAAATCACTTGTCTGTAACTTCTCCTAGGAATATTTACAGAGCTAATGCCTAATTGAATTGCTTACTACTGTGTTTGCCTGTCATATTAACTACCTGCAACCTGCTCAAGTTATACAGAGGAATTGCTTACTAGTGTGTTTTGCCTGTCATATTAACTCTCTAATACCTGCTCTAGTTATACAGAGACTCTAACTAAACCTAAGCACTAAAAGCTTTACCGCCTCTCTGACCCTCTATCATTTAACCTACTAAGGCATAGGCATTAACCTAAGGGTTTATACTCAAGACAGAAAAGGAAGGTTAATTCTATTGTTCTACCCTTATCACTGAAGTGAGATATAAAAGTCCAGGTATACTTCAACATTAATACCTGCGACTACAAGCTCACTCTCCACCTCATTACTTGTTTATGTTATTCCTAAGAGGTATCAGTTTTCACTTACCATTGATAACTGTATAAATAGGAATATCTACACTCAAAATATTTGGTTATCCATAAGTGTTTATTAGGGATATTGCAATTAGAGCCAGAGGCCTTAGGGGAGGGAGAGGTTTTTTGTTCTCTATTCTGACGAAAAGGAACAAAAATGATTGGGAGCTTTAAATTTACCCTTAGATTTCTTATCTTGGGGCAAAAAAACTCCCTTTCCCCCGGTGATAGTGGAGATAATAGAATCCAACTGAGAACCAAATAAATTATTACCCTGAAATGATAAAGATAGTAATCTAGATTTAGACACCATATCAGCATTCCAATATTTAAGCCATAAAGCTCTTCTAGTACGAATAGCTAAAGACATATATTTAATATCAATCATAATTATATCAAATAGAGCATAAATAGAGCATAAACTGTCCAACCAAAAAGTTGAAGCAGCAGCAACATCGGCCATAGAAATGGCAGGTCTAAGAATATAGCTAGTATGTAAATATGCTTTTCTAAGATAAGATTCAATCTTCCTATCTAAAGGATCCTTAAAAGAAGGAATAGTAGTACATTTGGCCAAAGTAGAAATAGCCCCATCAACCTTAGGGACCTTTTCCCAAAACTCTAAATTAGCCACAGGTAAAGGATATAACTTTTTAAACCTAGAAGAAGGGTTACAAGAAGCACCAAGTTTAGACCATTCCTTAGTAATCATATGAGAGATAGCATCTGGAATAGGAAAAACTTCCGGAGCAACCTCAGAAGTTTTAAAAACAGAATTCAAATGTTTGCTATTGTTATCAAGAGGACTAGATTCCTCAATACCCAAAGTAAACAATACTTCCTTTAATAAAGAACGAATATATTCAATCTTAAAAAGAAAGATTGATTTATCAATTTCAGACTCTGAAGTAGGATCCTCTGAGCCAGAGAAATCCTCATCAGCAGAAGATACTTCAGTATTTGAAGGCAGAATAGCAGTCATAGCCTTTTCTATGGCTGCAACAATATAATCTTTAATATCTACAGGAATATCATATACATTAGACTGTGAAAGTTTAACAGTAGATGTATTTGTACTTATAGAAACATTATCAGCATGTAATAGTTTTTCATAACAAGTGCCACATATTTGAGCTGAAGAAATAAGATCAGCTAATTTACAACATACACACTTAGCGTTGGTAGAATTGTGTTCATGCAGCTTAGTTCTTACAGTAACATCAGAGGCAGGATCAGTCTGAGACATCTTGCAAAATGGTAAAAAAACAGAAAAAATGACATTTAAACAAAATATCCAATTTCATCAAATAGCAGTTTTAGGAATGGGAAAAAATGCTTATGATAAAAAATAAAGTAAAATCAAAAGCAAGCAACCTAGCCCCTCTAAGATCAAATGAGAGCAGAGAGCAAAAAAGAGGGAGAGACTTATATAACAAATTTAAGGTGCCAAAAACGTCAGACCAAAAATCTTTTGGCGCCAAAGATAAATGATGTGACTCGCGTCATAACAGGCGCGACTTTGTGCCAAAAAACCTTGCGACAAGAAAGTCGCAAGAAATAACGTGACTTGCGTCATGGCAGACACGACTTCGCACCAAAAATCTTTGCGCCAAAAATTTTGCAATAAAAAGTAACATTCTGCGTCATTGCGAGCCTAAGCCCGAGAAATTTAAAAAAAAAACAGACTTCAAGTTATAATTAACTGGAACCCCAGGTAAGCCTAAAACTCCCATAAACATAATTCCTAAGCTGAAACTGTCTAGACTGCAAAGGGAAATACACAGAGCTGACAAATGGCAAATATATACAATATACATTTAAAACTTTATAAGATAAAGTGATGAAGTGCCAAACATAGCTGAGAGTGTCTTAAAAAATGATATATATTTACCAGAAGACACCCATCCACATATAGCAGACAGCCAAACCAGTACTGAAACATATCAGCAGAGGTAATGGTAGAGGAGTATAATGTTGATCTGCAAAGGGAGGCAGAGATGAATCTCTGCGACCGATTACAGAGAACCTTAGAATAGATTTTCCATAGGTGAAAACATGGCATTGATAGGCAAATACTCATTTCACATCCCTCAGACAAACACTGAAGTGGGCTTCAATATGCTTAGAAGCGCCTATCACAGAAGAAAAATCAAGCACAACTTGCTTCACCACCTCCACCAGGAGGCAAACTTTGTAAAACGAAGGTATAAGTGAGGTGGCAGGTGTATTTATAGGCATTTCGAGGTTTGGGAAACTTTGCCCTCTCCTGGTAGGAATGTATATCCCATACGTCACTAGCTCATGGACTCTTGCTAATTACATGAAAGAAAGCATAAGGGTTTATTGCAGACATGATATTTCGGGGTTGCCACCTTCACCAGACAAACCACAGTTACCACAAACAAGCAAGCATATATAGAAAAAACCCTGCCCCCAGTGAAAGTGTTAGAATAGCAACCACATATACAGTACATCTATATGTCAGCATCAACTGCATTAGTGTGTGAATAGTACACAAAGCAAAAAGAACAATGTCTCAAATCACAATTAACAAACCATACTCATAATAAGGAACAGGTACATATCATATGTGACTCACAGAGAGACCTAAACTGTACATGAGTACTTATAGACTGGCTATAATAATGGTACTATCATAGAAACTGAAAACAAGGCTTGCATGCTTGTACACATCGCTTTTGCTATTTGAGTGTGGACATTTTGCTTGCTTCTATATGTTTAAATATGTGTAACACACACACACACACACATATATATATATATATATATATATATATATATATATATATATATATATATATATATATATATATATATATATATATATATACTGTACACACTTTTAAACCCAATTTTAATGTTTAATGTGTTTTTAACAGAAATATGTCAAAATCATATGTTCTTCACTAAGAAAAAATGTTTTTTTTTTTGTTTTTTGTTTTTTTATAAATAATTTTAGTTTTATTGAGAATATATCAAAGTAAAGTGATAACAGCATAATTATCGATACAGTGTGTAGATGACATATATCAATCAGAAACACTTAGATTGAATAACAGAAAAACAATTCATATCATTTTAAAGTAAGTATATGTATACAATACATAGTCAGTATCAAGATCACAGTATTAACCTCCAACATATTTTCAAGTATATATCTAGAGTGCTGACAGCATAACCTAGAGCAAGCTATCAATCTAGTTAAGTATATTAAAATATGTCACCTAGTAGGAATACAAAGGTATGACGACAGGTGCCAAAGTTCGTTAGCAAGTTACCGTCAATATCATGCAAACCTCTGGTAGTGTAGTCACATCATATCCAGTTATAATCATTATCCAGACGGGGCACAGTAATTGGGATGGAGGGGGGGAGGAAGGATTCGGGAAGCATCAAGTATGAGCAGTGAATATCCAGTTTATAGAATATATTTAGTTTATCTAGGGTGATCCTGGTAGTAGAGCCAAGGATCCCAAATAGTCCAGTACAGGTCCTCTCTAACCCTTTGTGAGTAAATGTTTTTTTCCATTTCAGCAAAGTATTTAATATTTTGGATTACTCCCGCTATGTCTGGGGATAGAGGTTGTTTCCATGCTCTTGCTATGGAGAGCTTCATAGCAGCAAATATGAAAATAGCCAGTTTAGATCTAACAGGAGGTGTGGATTTTGGGAACATATGTAGCAGAAGTGGGCAACTCCACCAAACATGCAAATCAGTACCTTTTTCACCACAACCCATCCAGAAAGCAGGGGAGGAGAGTGGGAATATCTGAGAAAATCTAGCAGGCGTATAGTACCACCTAAGAAGCAATTTCGTATGTGACTCAATAGAGTTTGCACAGTGTAAAGTTTTCTTAGTCAATGTCATGGCTTTGTGTAAGTCAGCATCAGAGATGCTTATAGATAGGTCATGTTCCCATGCTTTGAGTTGCCAGATTCTCTCAGAGTTTGTTGATTTCTGAATCAAGCTATAGTGTGTAGAAATTGTCTTAGGGAGTCGGGTTTTCGACTTCCAGAGTTTTTCCCAAGTTGTCACTGGTCTGTCATCAGCTTTAGGGAAACCCCAAGCTAGTAGGAAATTATATAATCTGGCATATTCAAACCTTGTCCAAGAGGGCAGGTCCTGTATCAGGGAGTCTAAGCGTTGTGGAGGAGTAAGAGTCCCAGATGGGTAGAGCTGATTTACTAGTTGGATGTTCCATTTTTTCCAATGTATATAGTGCATGTCCGGGAGAGTCACCAGTAAACTAGGTACTGAGTGAACCGGGGATGGATGAGGCGCCAGCTCAGGAAGATGTCTTATGGTGTGCCAAATTTTTAAATGATCTTTTATAATGGGATTTCCCATCCCTAGACTAGGAATCCGATGAACTGGGATCCAGAGGAGGTCCCTCTAGGTGGCAATTCTGTAGATTCCATATTCTTCCACCTCTGTAGTTCTCCTTTATCTGCCCATGCAGAAATATGAGTCAGTCTGGCTGCTTCATAATAGGTTTGAATATCAGGCATGGCTACTCCACCTTGCCCATACTGCTTGTGTAGTATTTTCAAAGCTATTCGGGGTCTAGAAAATCCCCAGACATATTTTAGACAGATTGGATTCCGCAGATCAATTTCTTAGGGACATTGAGAGGTAGACATCTAAGATAGTAGAGAATCTTAGTCATTTTAAGGGTGGAAATGAGACCCAGCCATGAAACTTCTCTGAAGTCCCAGGATTTGAGAAGTGAGGAAATTTCCACGAGAAGATTATTATAATTTTTGTGAACAACTAGGTTGGGGTCGGGGCCCAATTGAACCCCTAAGGGTCTTATGGTTTCTGAAGACCATTTGAAGGAATAGGTTAGACTGTAAAACTTCTAATTCAAAAGATGGGATACAAATAGGTAATGCTTCGGTTTTTAAAAGGTTAATTTTATAGTAGCTGCATTTCCCAAACCCAACTAACATGTCAAATAGTATGGGCATTGAGCCCAAAGGGTTGGTCAAAAAGAGGGTTACATCATCGGCAAAGAGGGCAAGCTTCTTCTCTCTAATTCCCACTTGTACTCCCCGGACCATTGGAGAGTCTCGTATAAATTGTGCCAGAGGCTCAATTGCTAAAACAAAGATCAGGGGCGAAAGTGGGCATCCCTGTCTAGTACCATTGGATATGGGGAACTCCAGGGAGGAAAAGCCAAGCCCTTTAAACACTGCAGAAGGATTCATGTAGAGCGCTTTAATAGCCAATATGACCTCATTTGGAAAACAAATTGTGCTAAGACCTGCCACAAATATTCCCATCTGACCATGTCAAACGCCTTCTCTGCATCTAAAGACAGGGCCAGCATGGGGGACCTGCGTCTAGCAGCTTCAGTCAAAACATTAAGGACTCTGCGAGTATTATCTGGACCTTCTCTCCCAAACGTAAACCCTACCTAATCGGGATCTACGATTTTCGGCAGGATGAGTTTGAGGCGATTAGCCCATACTTTCGCGTATATCTTGGCATCGGCATTTATTAGTGAGATCGTTCTGTAGCTACTGCATTGAGATAAATCTTTGTCAGGTTTTGGGATTGGTAATATAATTGCCTGAAGGAATTCCTTCCTCCAATTACCCGTTTCACGCGTCTCTGCGAAAACTTTCAGGAGTTTACATATATCCGACTTAAAAAGTTTATAGAAGTCTGATGGGAAACCATCCGGACCTGGGGCCTTATTATTTTTGGTGTGTTTAATAGCTAGCAAGATTTCAGCTAGTGTAAAAGGGGTGCTAAGTGTATTTTTGTCTGCCTCCGAAAGCGATGGTAGGTTTACTTTATTCAGGAAGGATGTTATAGATTGAATCGGGGCTTCAGATTGTATTCCCGAGGATTTGAGATTGTATAGTTCAGTGTAATATTCTGCGAACAATTCTCCTATTTCTCTAGGGGCAGTAGCTACCTCCTGACCTTTTCTGAGTAGTAGGATTCTCACTGCTGACGTCCTACCGCAGAGTTTACGAGCTAACAAGGCAGAGGCTTTATTCCCCTGATAGTACATCAACTTTTTGAAACGCGAATATGCTTCCCGCACTCTTTCCAACTCCTTCTCTGCTAATTGGCTTCTAAGAGTATGGATCTCATCCGTCAATTGCGATGAGGGGGAGGTCTTGTTAAGGAGCTCTTTACTTCTCAGAGAAGCGACTAGTTGCCCCAACGAATAGCGTCTTTGGTTCCGGTGAGATGCTTGATTCTTAATACAGAGGCCTCGTATGAAAGCTTTAAGAGAGGCCCATATTATCTGTTGTGACATGCGAGGGGTGTCATTGATATGCACAAACTCTTTGATGGCTGCTTGCAAGGATACTCTAAATCCTTGGTTATATAGTAGTTGTTTAGGGAATTTCCATGCTGGCCTAGACATTCTAGATAGGTCTGTGGAGAGTGTAAACACCAGTACATCGTGGTCTGACCAGGAACATATTTGAATACTGGAGGACAGCACTTTGTCGAGAGTCCAGGAATCAGTAAATAGGTAGTCTAATCTAGAATAGGAGGTATGTGGTCTAGAAAAATACGTATAGTCTTTGTCAGTAGGTTGGAGAGCCCGTCAGACATCATATAGATTGTACTGAGTTATAAGCTGCCTAAATTTAGAGGCTGTATTTACCATATATGTATCAATTTGTCTGCCTGCTTTGGTTTTTTTTATCCATCAATGGATCCAAAACCATATTGCAATCCCCTGCCATTACCACAATTCCAGTCTTGATTGGCTCTACTTTGGTCAATACTTCCCTTAGGAATTTAGGCTGAGCTTGGTTAGGTATATACATGTTGACCAGGGTAAATACTGTACCGTTTAGTTAACAAATGAGTATTAAGTACCTCCCCTGATCATCTGTTTCCTTATGAATAAGTTCAAAGTTAATAGTCTGATGGACTATGACTGCCACCCCCCTGGATTTATCTACATGAGATGAAAGAAGAATGGTGGGATATTCAGTGGACCTGTATGGATCATGATTGGAGGCTGTCCAATGAGTTTCTTGTATATAAAGAACTTGTGCTTTAAGGGACTTTATGAGATTAGTCAAAAGACTTCTCTTAGTAGGTGAGTTAAGTCCTTTAACATTTAAAGAGGCAAAGGTGATATGCTCAAGGGATTCCTCCATGTTTATTTGTTTTACTTAAATTTGGGTATGAGGGGGGGGGATTTGAAAAGGTAAAGGGAGGGTTAGGGTACTTACCCCGCCTGGAGTATAATCAAGTTCTGCTGTTTCATGCCAAAACGTAAATTCGTAGTCTATCGACAATGACAACTATGAGAAGAACAACACATTTTTCAAGGTCAAACAACAGTAAACAGTGAACAGAAATAGAAATATTGCTGTTAATATATAATCAAAAACAGACTAGCCTTGGTATATAGTAGTGAGTTGCAGATAAAATAATTTTCCACAACAATGAAGGTGGACTAGTCCACCCTTAGGAGAAGAGGTTTGCCCAAGGGAAGGCTATTACCTCTCCGGTCCCCGTAACAGGGGATAATTTAAACACAGTATTAGTGTGAGGAGGGGGGATCGACACTTTATGGGGCAAATGAACTGTAGGGCAGGATTTTTGTATCAAATTGCTAAACTGGATTGATTTTTGTATCAAATTGCTAAACGGACTGAGATTTAGATTTGGAGGTTGGGTAGCCTATATCATAAACATAAGTCACATTTTGGATCTAGACAGAGAATGAAGTGTTCTGTTGAGGAGAGGGGGGGGGGAGAGGGGAAGAAGGAAAGGGAAAACAGTTTTAACCTGGATAATAGACATAATCCATAACATGAACTGAAATATACATTTGGGTATGATATACCTTACAACACAGTCAGAAATCATATGATGAGTTTAAATATATAGTTGAGTGTACTATTTAGGGTGGGGAGGGGAAAAAAGGAAAAGAAATTATATGTTTTTTATTTTAATATCTATATATAAAGATTTATATTTTACAAATAAATATCTATCTATCTATATATATATATGTATATACTATATATTTATATGTAAAAATATTTATACATAAAAACATTTTCTTCTAAATGAAGAACATAGGAATGTGAAATATTCCTAATGAATCCTCAGCTTTAGTGCAGTTAATCTGGAGCAGTTTCAGGTTAACGTGCAAGCAATAAATAGAAAAGGCTTCCTTTAGCGTGCCCCATAAAGGTCTATGGGGATAGGGAGATAGTGCGGTCGTGATATCCGAAGTTATGAAATGAGTCTTTCGCTAGCTCGTTAACTTTTTACTTTCAACAAGCAGCGATAACTTGGGATTGCTAACTTTTTACCTTGAGCGCAGCTAGCGCTCGTGAGCGATAAAAAATTATCACTCCACTTGTAATCTAGACCTTAATGGGTTGACTGCTTTAGAAATATACAATTCTTGTCTGCTTTAATGTACAATTGGTTAAAGGGAAACAAAACTGATCCTTTTAAAATTAAACAATAAAAACCTGACTTACCTTACTCCTTGTAAAAAATAAATATGTTTTTTCATGTTTTTATCTACTTAACTGCAAAGGGCTTCAATGCAATGGAACAGTCAATAGAATGCGAGCTCAATACTATTGGCTGATTGCATCAGCCAATAGGATTTTTTTCTACCTTAATTCCGATTGGCTGATAGAATTCCGATTGGCTGATAGAATCAGCCAAATGGAATCTAAGGGACGCCATCTTGGATGACGTCACTTAAAGGAACCGTCATTCAGTAAGAAGACTTTGTTTGAAGAGGATGCTCCGCATCGGATGTCTTGAAGATGGAGTCGCTCCGCGTCAGATGGATGAAGATAGAAGATGCCATCTGGATGAAGACTTCTGCTCGTCTGGAGGACCACTTCGCCTGGCTTGGATGAAGACTTCTCCTGGCTTCGTTGAGGACTTCGGCCCGGTTGGATGAAGACTTCTGCCGCTTCCTTGAGGATGGATGTCCGTTCTTCAGGGGGTTATTGTTAGGTTTTTTTAAGGGTGTATTAGGTGGGTTTTCTTTTTTAGATTAGGGTTTGGGCCGCAAAAGAGCTAACTGCCCTTTTAAGGGCAATGCCCATTAAAATGCACTTTTCAGGGCAATGGGGAGCTTAGTTTTTTTAAGATAGTATTTTATTTGGGGGGTTGGTTGTGTGGGTGGTGGTTTTTACTGTTGGGGGGGTTGTTTGTATTTTTTTTACAGGTAAAAGAGCTGATTACTTTGGGGCAATGCCCCGCAAAAGGCCCTTTTAAGGGCTATTGATAGTTTAGTTTAGGCTAGGGGTTGTTTTTTTGTACTTTAGCTAATTTAATTGTTGTTAATTTTCGGCTAGATTTAGAGTTTGGCGGTAGCCATCAAAACCAGCGTTAGAGGCTCCTAACGCTGGTTTTGGGCTACCACTGGTATTTAGAGTCAGTCAGGAAAGGGTCTAACGCTCACTTTGCAGCAGCGACTTTTCCATACCGCAGATCCCCCTACGCCATTTGCGTATCCTATCTTTTCAATGGGATCTTTCTAACGCCGGTATTTAGAGTCGTGGCTTAAGTGAGCATTAGAAATCTAACGACAAAACTCCAGCCGCAGAAAAAAAGTCAGTAGTTAAGAGCTTTCTGGGCTAACACCGGTTTATAAAGCTCTTAACTACTGTGCTCTAAAGTACACTAACACCCATAAACTACCTATGTACCCCTAAACCGAGGTCCCCCCACATCGCCGCCACTCTATTAAAATTTTGTAACCCCTAATCTGCCGACCGCACACCGCCGACACCTATGTTATCCCTATGTACCCCTAATCTGCTGCCCCTAATACCGCCGACACCTACATAATATTTATTAACCCCTAATCTGCCGCCCCCGCTGACACCTGCATATTTTTTTAACCCCTAATCTGCCGCTCCGTACACCGCCGCAACCTACATTATACCTATGTACCCCTAATCTGCTGCCCCTAACACAGCCAACCTCTATATTTTATTTATTAACCCCTAATCTGCCGCCCTCAACGTTGCCTCCACCTACCTACAATTATTAACCCCTAATCTGCCGACCGGACCACACCGCTACTATAATAAATGTATTAACCCCTAAAGCTAAGTCTAACCCTAACACTAACACCCCCCTAACTTAAATATAATTTAAATCTAACGAAATAAATTAACTCTTATTAAATAAATTATTCCTATTTAAAGCTAAATACTTACCTGTAAAATAAACCCTAATATAGCTAAAATATTAATTATAATTATATTGTAGCTATTTTAGGATTAATATTTATTTTACAGGCAACTTTGTAATTATTTTAACCATGTACAATAGCTATTAACTAGTTAATAACTATTTAATAGCTACCTAGTTAAAATAATTACAAAATTACCTGTAAAATAAATCCTAACCTAAGTTACAATTAAACCTAACACTACACTATCAATAAATAAATTAAATAAACTACCTACAATTATCTACAATTAAACATAACACTACACTATCAATAAATTAATTAAATACAATACCTACAAATAAATACAATTAAATAAACTAACTAAAGTACAAAAAATAAAAAAGAACTAATAAATAATAAATAAAAAAATATTTACAAACATTAGAAAAATATTACAACAATTTTAAACTAATTACACCTACTCTAAGCCCCCTAATAAAATAACAAAGACCCCCAAAATAAAAAAATGCCCCACCCTATTCTAAAATTAAAATAGAAAAGCTCTTTTACCTTACCAGCCCTGAAAAGGGCCCTTTGCGGGGCATGCCCCAAAGAATTCAGCTCTTTTGCCTGTAAAAAGAAAACATACAATACCCCCCCCCCCCCAACATTACAACCCACCACCCACATACCCCTAATCTAACCCAAACCCCCCTTAAATAAACCTAACACTAAGCCCATGAAGATCTTCCTACCTTGTCTTTACCATGCCAGGTATCACCGATTGCTCCAGGCTCCGAAATCTTCATCCAAGCCCAAGCAGGGGCTGGAGATCCATCATCCGGCTGAAGTCTTCTATCAAGCGACAGCTGAAGAGGTCCAGAAGAGGCTCCAAAGTCTTCATGCTATCCGGGCAGAAGAGTAGATCCGGACCGGCAACCATCTTCTTCAAAGCGGTGACAAGCGGCTCCATGTTGAAGACCTCCGTCGCGGATCCATCCTCTTCTTGCGATGTCCTAAGTCCGAATGAAGGTTCCTTTAAATGACATCATCCAAGATGGCGTCCCTCGAATTCCGATTGGCTGATAGGATTCTCTCAGCCAATCGGAATTAAGGTAGGAAAAATCTGATTGGCTTATATTTAATTTAGGGGGGTGTTAGTGTTAGGGTTAGACTTAGCTTTAGGGGTTAATACATTTATTAGAGTAGCAGTGAGATCCAGTCGGCAGATTAGGGGTTAATTATTGTAGGTAGGTGGAGGCGACGTTGGGGGCGGCAGATTAGGGGTTAATAAATATAATATAGGGGTCGGCGGTGTTAAGGGCAGCAGATTAGGGGTACATAGGTATAATGTAGGTTGCGGCGGTGTACGGAGCGGCAGATTAGGGGTTAATAATAATATGCATGGGTCAGCGATAGCGGGGACGGCAGATTAGAGGTTAATAAGTGTAAGGTTAGGGGTGTTTAGACTCGGGGTACATGTTAGGGTGTTAGGTGCAGACTTAGGAAGTGTTTCCCCATAGGAAACAATGGGGCTGCGTTAGGAGCTGAACGCTGCTTTTTTGCAGGTGTTAGGTTTTTTTTCAGCTCAAACTGCCCCATTGTTTTCTATGGGGGAATCGTGCACGAGCACGTTTTTGAAGCTGGCCGCGTCCGTAAGCATCGCTGGTATTTAGAGTTGCAGTGGCGGTAAATATGCTCTACGCTCCCTTTTTTGGAGCCTAACGCAGCCATTCTGTGAACTCTAAATACCAGCGGTATTTAAAAGGTGCGGGGGGAAAAAAGCATGCGTAGCTAACGCACCCCTTTGGCCGCAGAACTCTAAATCTAGCCATAATTTATTTAATTATAGTGTAGTGTTAGGTGTTATTGTAACTTTGGTTAGGTTTTATTTTACAGGTACTTTTGTATTTATTTTAGCTAGGTAGTTATTAAATAGTTAATAACTATTTAATAACTACTCTACCTAGTTAAAATAAATACAAACTTGCCTGTAAAATAAAAATAAACCCTAAGATAGCTACAATGTAAATATTTACATTGTAGCTATTTTAGGGTTTATTTGATAGGTAAGTATGTAGTTTTAAATATGAATTATTTTTTTAATGATAGGAATTTTTATTTAGATTTATTTTAATTATATTTAAGTTAGGGGGTGTTAGGGTTAGACTTAGGTTTAGGGGTTAATACATTTAGTATAGTGGCGGGGACATTGGGGGCGGCAGATTAGGGGTTAATCATATTAAACTAATGTTTGCGAAGCAGAAGTGCGGCAGTTTAGGAGTTAATATGTTTATTATAGTGGCTGCAACGTTGGGGGCAGCAGATTAGGGGTTAATAAGTGTAGGTAGGTTGCGGCGACATTGGGGGCGGCAGATTAGGGGTTAATAAATATAATGTAGGTGTCGGCGATGTTGGGGGCAGCAGATTAGGGGTTCATAAGTATAATGTAGGTGGCGGCGGTTTCCGGAGCAGCAGATTAGGGGTTAATAAATATAATGCAGGTGTCAGCGATGTAGGGGGCGGCAGATTAGGGGGTTAATAAGTGTAAGATTAGGGGGTGTTTAGACTCGGGGTTCATGTTAGGGTGTTAGGTGTAGACATACATTTTATTTCCCCATAGTAATCAATGGGGCTGCGTTACTGAGTTTTACGCTGCTTTTTGGCAGGTTAGACTTTTTCTCAGCAGGCTCTCCCCGTTGATTCCTATGGGGAAATCGTGCACGAGCACGTACGACCAGCTCACCGCTGACTTAAGCAGCGCTGGTATTGGAGTGCGGTAAGGAGCAAAATTTTGCTCAACGCTCACTTCTTGCCTTTTAACGCTGGGTTTGTAAAAACCCGTAATACCAGTGCTGCAGGTGAGCGGTGAGTAAAAACTGCTCGTTAGCACCGCACAGCCTCTAACGCAAAACTCGTAATCTGGCCGTTAGGTTTTCCTAAAACAGATTAGAACTCATTATAATTAACCTGCAAAAAAGCTACTGGATGCACCAATTATATAGAAAGGTTCTTTAACCAATAACAAGTGGCGCGCTAACTTTTATAGACAGAAGCTTTTTGCGCACGTATTACAAGTTGAAAGTAAATGTTTTTCCCATGAGCATTAACTTGACGCGTGCAAAAAGTTGAGCTTCAAATATTGTGAATCTATAAATACTGTATATACTTGAGTCTAGCTGAAGTTGCCCGTCAATAACCAGTGGTGGTGAACATCTCATACTACATGAGAACAGATTATGGGCCACAGGTTTCAAAGTTGATGCATGGAAGAGGGGTAAGGCAAGGAGAAAGGAGACCATATAACCCTGATAAAGGATATAAAAATGGCCCCAATAAGCATGGGTCTATGTTTTGATGAAGCTGGAGTAATTGTTTTCATGGAGAAGCAGACACGGTCACTCAGACAGAAGATGATGGAGCATGTCATTTTTAATCAGCAAATTATTTATAGCAACGGCACAGGAACCAAATGTATCAATCACAAATGGTTTACTAAGTTGTATACTCCATGGTCAGCAGCAAGAACACCAGAGTATGTAGAATACAGTTGAAATGCTTTGTTGTGGTCTCACTGGATAGCAAAGAATGGGGTGTTCTAGAGTAAAGAATGGCAGCCAGTATCAAATTGCAATTCTGCCAAGGTCTGACTAGTTTTCTTGGATTGCTGAAGACCACAAGTATGCTTCCAGCTTCCTTATCCTCTGGCTGTTGGTCTTTGGATGATATACTGAGGAAAGGGAGATAGCATTTCCTGTAAGAGGCAATGTCTTCTAATAGGCCCTGTAGTTGGACAATATGGGAGATAAACAAGATAGCAAACTCATGTGCAGAGGGAATCAGTGAAAAGAGACAATGTAAGACATCCCGAAAAGTCCTTGGCCAGGAAGGTCCAAGTGTTTCTTCAGCACTAGTTTCCTTTGGGACTTGCCAGAAGCACATATGGTACAAGCCACCACATATGTATCCATAATAAGCCACCACATTATGTATCCATAATAAGCCACCACATTATGTATCCATAATAAGAGATCACCATATATGCTGTTCCATGTGTTTTATTGTCCCTTTGATGCCTGGGTATATAGAAAGCAAACTGTCATATCTTTATACAATTATTTGAGAATTAAAATACTGTTGGCTTCCATACCATAAGCATCTACCACCATAACATAGTTCTCTACTCTAGGTATGGATATCAGAAGATAGGATCTGAAATAAGGGCGTATTTTAAAATGTGTAAGTCTTTCTCAGCATCCTTTGGCTAGACCCCTAGAATCCCTTATGTGTGAGAGCTACAAGAGGAAACAATAAATGAAAATCCTTCAATAAAAGTGTCTTCAATATTGGAAAAGCCCAGAAACATTTGGAGACTTTTTAATAAAGTAGGCTAAAGTCACTGTCGGATGGTAAAAAATTCCTCTGCTATAATGATATATTCCAGAGAGGTGTACTTGATTGGTGAAATACACACGTTCAAACCTCATGTAATGTTTATAGGGACATTAAACTGCTGGACAAGAGAAGCAGGGCTTCTACTCACAGTGCACTCTCACAGATCAGTGACGTTGCAGGCTTTGTGACACCTTGTACTTTCATTTCACTTACACAATATAGATAAGAAGCTTTACTTTTTTCAAGTTTAATAATACGAAGCAACGCAGCTGCTGCAAACTATGTACAGCTTCCACTCTGTATTATGTACTCCACACTTAAGTCACAGGGTGCAAAAATATTTCAGCTCCAAGATAGCGGCGCTCGATGTAAAAATGCAGAACTTCACCAACTGGCATTTGTAAAATGTTAAAATAAGATAATGGCTATAACCCTTTCCCGCCATTAGGACCTTCCATGCCATCATAACTGCGCTGGGCTTTAACGCCATTAGGATGGCATGGAATGTCCTAGCCGTTTGGCTATCCTGAAGTCATAGCTTCATGGAATGTCCTAGCTGCTTGCTAAATGGGATTGAGGGCTAGAGGGTGTGCATAGCATCATAGGCACTCCCCCCTGACCTGATCCCATTATTGAAATCATGCGATCGCATAAAAGAGTGAGTGATTTCAATTTTTACTTATTTGTTTACATTGGAACTTTGTTCCAATGTAGAAAAATAAGTCCTGGCAGGAAAGGGTTAAAGACAGCTGCAGGCACAGGAGGAAAAACAATAAGATGAGTAGTAAACATGGCACTGTAGTTGTACCCAGCAGTTTATATTATAAGACACTCATTTCATTTATCATGGAGAATATAGCATGACAAAATGTTGTAAAATAGTGGGAGTACTGTAAACATCAAACGGTGTCACAATATATTCATAGATGCTAAATACTGTATTAAAGGCTGTTTTCCATCTGTCTCCCTCCAAAATTCTTATTAAATTATGGGCTCCCTCTGAGATGCAACTTAAGGACCTTTGTTCCCCTCCCATTTACTTCCTGTGCCGCTGCTGCTGGGTATCCTGCGTGCAAATTGCACTTAAGTGCGGATACGTCCTTTCACTACAGTAGGAGCACACAGATTAATCAGCTGGAAAAGTTTTTGTTCAAAAAAAGAAAACCGACACCAACCAATAAGATCGGAGCATTCTGACAGCCTCTGTACATGTGACCGCAACGGTTGAGAACTCGAATCTCTGCGGAAGTAGAGCAGCCTGTAAGTTTGCTGTTCCCTGTGTCGAATACAACCTTGAAGGAATAAGGTAATATGTACTTATCTATCTGGGACTGCTAACATAACGGACATTCTGCCTTGGATTCATTTTGCTTTTAACCATTTGGATTGTTATGAATCAGCGGCTTTAATTACAACTTGTAATATTGGTTGACAATTATTTCTGTGGTGGCAATAATTTAGAGTTACTGATTTTATTTGTTTATATATCGGAGACGTCCGATTTTTACATTGTTTGCAGCAAACGATTATCTGTTGTAGCTTTTTAATTTTTTGTAAGTAAGGTGTAATTAAATTTTGTTTATAAACCTTTCTCGCTATCCAATGAGTATTTACTGAGTTATGCACTTTTTAATTTAGACCTTATTGATTTATCTGTAAACCTTTAGCCTCTGAGCGCTCCTAATATATGTTTTGATTGTTTTTGATATTTACCTAACCGTGGGGGATCATTTAGGTTTGTTTAGGAGTCTGGTTTATTATACTCAGTGCACACTCCTCAGATTATTTATCTAGGTAAGCTCAGGAGCAGCAAAGAACCTATGTTCTAGCTGCTGATTGGTGGCTGCATATATATACCGATTGGCTCACCCATGTGGTCAGTTAACAACCAGTAGTGCATTGCTGCTGCTTCAACAAAGGATACCAAGAGAATTAAATTTGACAATAGAAGTAAATTGGAAAGTTGTTTACAATTGTATGTTCAACCTAAATCTTTAAAGGGACAGTCTACACCAGAATATTTATTGTTTTAAAAGATAGATAATCCTTTTATTAACCACTCCCTAGTTTTCCATAACTAACACATTTTATATTAATACACTTTTACCTCTGTGATTACCTTGTATCTAAGCTTCTGCAAACTGCCCCTTATTTCAGTTCTTTTGACAGACTTGTATTTTAGCCAATCAGTGCTGACCCATAAATAACTCCACAAGAGTGAGCACAATGTTAGCTATATGAAACACATGAACTAACACCCTCTAGTGGTGAAAAACTGTCAAAATGCCCTGAGCTAAGAGGCGACCTTCAAGAGCTTAGAAATTAGCATATGAACCTCCTAGATTTAAAGGGGTTTTTAGATCTCACTTTTTATTCTGTTACATTTTGCTCTGCAGTGTTTGATTTGTGATCTTTTAATGGAAAACCTCTTTCCTGAGTTAGTGTTTTATCGGTAACACTAAGGGTTTAGTAAGCTGCATATTTACCCTTATACACACTGCCCTCTCATATGAGTATGACCCAACAGTTTTATTGCCCTCCCATCCCACAACTCTTTACTATATGAAGACTACATAAAACAGAAACACAAAAACCATCAGCAAAGAATGAGTGATAGTTGATTTTTTTATTCAATATTATCTCTCACAAAAAACTCTCAGGCAGCAAATAATATTAGTGTTATGGTTACCATTAAGATTACTTGTGAAATGTTTTAAAAAAAAATGTAAAGAAAAAAAAAGCTTAGAGAAATAAGGCATAAAATAATCCATTTAGTACAATTGTTTTGATACTTAATGCTAGAAAACAGTCTAGCAAGAAATTGCAGGTTTATAAAGCCTCTTAAAAGTAGTTCTTGTGCACCACCTTGTGGTTATTTCTAAAAATGCAGGTATTTTATTTGCACTGTGCAATGTAAAAAAATGTAAAGGTATATAGATTGGACAGTTTTCAACCAACTATCTCTGATAGATGTTACACTGGCTGTTAAAGATGAGCTGCTATAAAATAATATAACATAAGCAGATGTAGGACCCTAAGTAGTAACCTCTGTCTATGACTGTTTGCTATGACCAGCCTACAAGGAACTTCTGACCCCAACTATTTATTAAATAGGTTTCAGTGCTTTAGCCACAGAATGTAACAATTTGATGCGAGAATTTAATTTTGTAAATGTAATACTTTTGAATGTTTGATTGGGAACTTAATGTTTCTGCCATATACATATAACCAAACAAAATTACACTTAAACACAAAATGACATTAAATACATATACAATAAAACAGTAATATAAAATAAATATTTAATTATTAAAGAATACAAACATATTTTTATATAGTGAAGTGAGTTTTATTCTTTATATATTTTGAATTTTGTAAATGTATAGAATTATAACAAAATACAAACTTAAATGTTAAATGTCTAAAATGTAAATGTACTGTATATACTTTGCTATGTTACATTGTAATAAGTATAAACTGAATAGAACTTCTTGGAATGATATATTGCACTTCTTTTATCATGCCTTGTTATCTAGATATATAGTGAATGCCCCTAAGCAAACTACCAATATTTGTTAGAAGATTAACTGTCATGAATTCCTCAAGGGACCTTGCATACCTGTCAGCAAATGGAGTAGTAATTTGTTTTATAAATGAGGTTTATTGAATTTTGCCCAATTACTTGAAGAACTGACACAAATTTGTGACTAAAACTGATGTGGCAGGTTAGGTCTACAAAATGCATCAAAATGTATCTTCAACTGGACAAGTGTGTCTCGCAGAGGAATATTTATACAGAGTTCTGGAGACAGTGGACTGGCTATTAATACTTTATTTAATGCTGACACAATTATCTTAGGGCTGAGCTGGAAAAGAGACATTCAACTTTGCAATTTACTTTTGTTAATGTAATTTCATTTTAAAACTTGTGGGCTTTACAATTCCTGCTGTATTCCACCAAGCCACTCGTGGCCCATTAATGGGATAGATTACAATTGGAGCACTAAATTATTGCACGACCGCAAACAGGCTCTGATGGCA
The DNA here is from genome assembly GCF_027579735.1 of Bombina bombina. Lineage (NCBI taxonomy): Eukaryota > Metazoa > Chordata > Amphibia > Anura > Bombinatoridae > Bombina > Bombina bombina. The sequence continues at coordinate 612,015,910 of NC_069502.1, read as the reverse complement.
TCAGAGCGAGGCACCTACTGGAGCCTATAAATGCGTGCTCTTGTGAGCGCAAAGCTTCCTAGCAATGACTTAACTTAATAATAATACCAGCGCACGCTAATGTGGATCGATAATATCGCTTGCTCTATATGTCTCTAATTGGACTCAGCAGTGAAGGAAACCTAGGTTACAACACAGTGGTGCCCATAGCTTTATGTAACACTAAAACTTTACATTTATTTTTTTAATAGTTAAACAATGAATATAATAAAAAAAAACTGCAATTGTTAAAATAGCAGTCTGGGTATGACAGAATACAGTTCCCAGGGGAGTTGTGTGGGATTCCTTAACCAACACCACCAGATAAGTTAACTTCTTAACCGCACATGACGACACATGGTCATCATCCACACAAGGAGTTAAGTGCGAATGACAACCACATGTTATTTGGGGGGGGGGCATTTTCAGAATTCATCACTGCCCCCCTCTGCACTTATTATCAAATCCTTGGTGGTCCAGTGGACCAGCATTGCTGGGGGAACCCAGGGATGCCGGTGATGTCACCACTCCCATGAGCCGTAAACCAGGAACTGAAGCAGTAGCTCCATAGGACTTAAAGGGACACTGAACCCAATTTTTTTCTTTCATTATTCAGATAGAGCATGCAATTTTAAGCAACTTTCTAATTTACTCCTATTATCAAATTTTCTTAATTCTCTTGGTATCTTTATTTGAAAAGAAAGAATGTAAGTTTAGATGCTGGCTAATTTTTGTGAACCACTGGGTTTGTCCTTGTTGATTGGACAGAAACCAAAAGTGCTGTCCATGGTTCTGAACCAAACATTGGCTGGCTCCTTAGCTTAGATGCCTTCTTTTTCAAATAAAGATAGCAAGAGAATGAAGACAAATTGATAAAAGAAATAAATTAGAAAGTTGCTTAAAATTGCATGCTCTATCTGAACCATGAAAGAAAAAAATTGGGTTTAGTGTCCCTTTAAGGAAGCAGGATTGGGGTAAGTAGTTAAACCCCTCTAGGCTCCCTTAAGGGTCCTAAAAACCCCAAGACCCACCATTTGAAATTAAATTGCCTGCTCTTTCAAATGAGGGTTAAATCCCTACACTTTCCAAAAATGTTTTGCAGGCTGGGGATTTCTGGGCAATTTTAACAGATTAAAATTCCAGATCAAAAAGGCCTGGAAACCCCTATGATCCCTTGTTTTAACACCCAGAAGTAAAGCCCCAATACATGTTTTTATATCCAGGTTATACCTGTGGTATCAGTGATCACCTGGCGTGTATAATTGCGTATGTGAGTAGAGGCTCATGGGAGCACCTAGGTGCACATCATAGCTATATACATATACCCCAGGGCCTTTGTTATAAGTAGCTAACCCCTTTTTTTTTACAACAGGGGTAAAAAAACATAATTTATGTAAGAACTTACCTGATAAATTCATTTCTTTCATATTGGCAAGAGTCCATGAGCTAGTGACATATGGGATATACAATCCTACCAGGAGGGGCAAAGTTTCCCAAACCTCAAAATGCCTATAAATACACCCCTCACCACACCCACAATTCAGTTTAACGAATAGCCAAGCAGTGGGGTGATAAAGAAAGGAGTAGAAAGCATCAACAAAGGAAATTTGGAAATAATTGTGCTTTATACAAAAAGTCATAACCACCATAAAAAGGGTGGTCCTCATGGACTCTTGCCAATATGAAAGAAATTAATTTATCAGGTAAGTTCTTACATAAATTATGTTTTCTTTTATGTAATTGGCAAGAGTCCATGAGCTAGTGACATATGGGATATCAATACCCAAGATGTGGAGTCTTCCACTCAAGAGTCACTAGAGAGGGAGGGAATAAAAATAAAAACAGCCATATTTCGCTGAAAAAATTAATCCACAACCCAAAAAAATAAGTTTATTTTCATATTTGAAAGAAAAAAACTCAAATCAAAAAGCAGAAGAATCAAACTGAAACAGCTGCCTGAAGAACTTTTCTACCAAAAACTGCTTCCGAAGAAGCAAATACATCAAAACGGTAGAATTTAGTAAATGTATGCAAAGAGGACTAAGTCACCGCTTTGCAAATCTGATCAACTGAAGCTTCATTCTTAAAAGCCCACAAAGTGGAGACTAATCTAGTAGAATGAGCTGTAATTCTCTGAGGCGGGGCCTGACCCGACTCCAAATAAGGTTGATGAATCAAAAATTTCAACCAAGAAGCCAAGGAAATAGCAGAAGCATTCTGACCTTTTCTAGGACCAAAAAATAAAACAAATAGACTGGAAGTCTTCCTGAAATCTTTAGTAGCTTCCACATAATATTTCAAAGCTCTTACCACATCCAAAGAATGTAAGGATCTCTCCAAAGAATTCTTAGGATTAGGACACAAGGAAGGGACAACAATTTCTCTACTAATGTTGTTAGAATTCACAACCTTAGGTAAAAATTGAAAAGAAGTCCGCAAAACTGCCTTATCCTAATGAAAAATCAGAAAATGAGACTCACAAGAAAGAGCAGATAGCACAGAAACTCTTCTAGCAGAAGAAATAGCCAAAAGGAACAACACTTTCCAGGAAAGTAGTTTAATGTCCAAAGAATGCATAGGCTCAAATGGAGGAGCCTGTAAAGCCTTCAGAACCAAATTAAGACTCCAAGGAGGAGAAATTGATTTAATGACAGGCTTAATACGAACAGACAAACCCTTATGCAAACCATCCTGAAGGAACTGTAAAATTCTAGGAATTCTAAAAGAATGCCAGGAGAATTTATGAGAAGAACACCATGAAATGTAAGTCTTCCAAACTCTATAATAAATCTTTCTAGAGACATATTTACGAGCTTGTAACATAGAATTAATCACTGAGTCAGAGAAACCTCTATGACTTAGAACTAAGCGTTCAATTTCCATACCTTCAAATTTAATGATTTGAGATCCTGATGGAAAAACGGACCTTGAGATAGTAGGTCCGGCCGTAACGGAAGTGGCCAAGGCGGGCAACTGGACATCCGAACCAGATCCGCATACCAAAACCTGTGTGGCCATGCTGGAGCCACCAGCATCACAAAAGACTGTTCCATGATGATTTTGGAGATCACTCTTGGAAGGAGAACTAGAGGCGGGAAGATGTAAGCAGGTTGATAACACCAAGGAAGTGTCAGCTCATCCACTTCTTCCGCCTGAACATCCCAGGACCTGGACAGGTATTTGGGAAGTTTCTTGTTTAGATGAGAGGCTATGAGATCTATCTCAGTAAGCCCCCACATCTGAAAAATCTGAGAAAACACATCTGGATGGAGAGACCACTCCCCTGGATGTAAAGTCTGGTGGCTGAGATAATCCGCCTCCTAATTGTCTACGCCTGGGATATGCACCGCAGAGATTAGACAGGAGCTGGATTCCGCCCAGGCAAGTATCAAGATACTTCTTTCATATCTTGGGGATTGTGAGTCCCACCCTGATGATTGACATAAGCCACAGTTGTGATATTGTCTGTCTGAAAACAAATGAATGGTTCTCTCTTTAGCAGAGGCCAGAACTGAAGAGCCCTGAGAATTGCATGGAGTTCTAAAATATTTATTGGTAATCTCGCCTCTTGAGATTTCCAAACCCCTTGTGCTGTCAGAGATCCCCAAACAGCTCCCCAACCTGAAAGACTTGCATCTGTTGTGATCACAGTCCAGGTTGGGCGAACAAAAGAAGCCCCTTGAACCAAACTATGGTGATCTATCCACCATGTCAGAGAGTGTCGTACATTGGGATTCAATGATATTAATTGTGATATCTTTGTATAATCCATGCACCATTGATTCAGCATACAAAGCTGTAGAGGTCTCATGTGAAAACGAGCAAAGGGGATTGTGTCCGATGCTGCAGTCATGAGACCTAAAACTTCCATGCACATAGCCACTGAAGGGAATGACTGAGACTGAAGGAGCCGGCATGCTGCGACCAATTTTAAACGTCTCTTGTCATGGACACTGAATCTATCTGGAAGCCTAAAAAGGTGACCCTTGTTGGAGGAATCAAGAAACTCTTTGGTAAATTGATCCTCCAACCATGTTTCCGAAGAAACAACACTAGTTGATTCATGTGAGATTCTGCAGTATGTAAAGACTGAGCTAGTACCAAGATATCGTCCAAATAAGGAAACACCGCAATACCCTGTTCTCTGATTACAGATAGTAGGGCACCCAGAACCTTTGAAAAGATTCTTGGAGCTGTTGCTAGGCCAAATGGAAGAGCAACAAATTGGTAATGCTTGTCTAGAAAAAATCTCAGAATCTGAAAGTGTTCTGGATGAATCGGAATATGAAGGTATGCATCCTGCAAGTCTATTGTGGACATATAATGTCCTCGCTGAACAAAAGGCAGAATAGTCCTTATAGTCACCATCTTGAAAGTTGGTACTCTTACATAACGATTCAAAATTTTTAGATCCAGAACTAGTCTGAATAAATTTTCTTTCTTCGGTACAATGAATAGGTTTGAATAAAACCCCAAACCTTGTTCCTGAGGAGGAACTGGCATGATTACCCTCCTGAAGACTCCAGATCTGAAACACACTTCAGAAAAGCCTGAGCTTTTACTGGATTTACAGGGATGCGTGAGAGAAAAAATCTTCTCACAGGAGGTCTTACTTTGAATCCTATTTGATACCCTTGAGAGACAATGCTCTGAATCCAATGATTTTGGACAGATTTTATCCAAAAAATCCTTGAAAAACCTTAATCTGCCCCCTACCAGCTGAGCTGGCATGAGGGCCGCACCTTCATGCGGATTTAGGGGCTGACTTTGGTTTCCTAAATGGCTTGGATTTTTTCCAATTTGAGGAAGGCTTCCAATTGGAAGCAGATTCCTTGGGGGAAGGATTGAGTTTTTGTTCTTTATTCTGACGAAAGGAACGAAAACGGTTAGAAGCCTTAGATTTACCCATAGGTTTTTTTATCCTGAGGCAAAAAAACTCCTTTTCCCCAGTGATAGTTGAAATAATAGAATCCAACTGAGAACCAAATAAATTATTACCTTGGAAAGAAAGAGATAGCAATCTAGATTTAGATGTCATATCAGCATTCCAAGATTTAAGCCACAAAGCTCTTCTAGCTAAAACAGCTAAAGACATGGATATTTTGATAATATCAAAAATGGCATCACAAATAAAATGATTAGCATGTTGCAGTAAGAGAACAACGCTAGATATGTCAGAATCCAATTCGTGTTGCGCTAAATTTTCCAACCAGAAGGTTGATGCAGCCGCAACATCAGCCAAAGAAATTGCAGGTCTGAGAAGATGACCTGAATATAAATAGGCCTTCCTTAGATAAGATTCAAGTTTCCTATCTAAAGGATCCTTAAAGGAAGCGCTATCTTCCATAGGAATAGTGGTACGTTTAGCAAGAGTAGAAATAGCCCCATCAACTTTGGGGATTTTTCCCAAAACTCTATAGATTTTGCTGGTAAAGGATACAATTTTTTAAACCTTGAAGAAGGAATAAAAGAAGTACCTGGCTTATTCCATTCCCTAGAAATCATATCAGAAATAGCCTCAGGAATGGGAAAAACCCCGGGAGAAACCACAGGAGGTTTAAAAACAGCATTTAAACGTTTATTAGACTGAACGTCAATAGGACTGGTTACCTCAATATCCAAAGTAATTAACACTTCTTTTTATGAAGAACGCATATACTCTATTTTAAATAAATAAGTAGATTTGTCAGTGTCAATGTCTGAGGAAGGATCTTCTGTTTCAGATAGATCCTCATCAGAAGAGGATGAATTATTATGTTGTTGGTCATTTGAAATTTCATCAGCTAAATGAGAAGTTTTAAAAGACCTTTTACGTTTATTAGAAGGTGGAAATGCAGACAAAGCCTTCATAATAGAATCAGAAACAAATTCTTTAAAATGTACAGGTATATCATGCACATTAGAAGTTGAAGGAACTGCAACTGGCAATGTACTATTACTGATGGAAACACTATCTGCATGTAAAAGTTTATCATGACAACTATTACAAATGACATTCGGTGGAATAATTTCTACAACTTTACAACAAATGCACTTAGCTGTGGTAGAACCGATGTCAGGCAGCAATGTTCCAGCAAAAACTTCTGAGTCAGGATCAGACATCTTGCACAATGTAAGAGAAAAAACAACATATAAAGCAAAATTATCTATTTCCTTATATGACAGTTTTAGGAATGGGAAAAAATGCAAATAGCATAGGCCTCTGAAAGCAAAAAGCAAGAGGCAAACAAACAAGGGGTATTGAAATAATGAAAAAAATTTGGCGCCAAGTATGACGCACAACGTAACTGTTACGGTACCAACAGTGTACCAAGGGTTAATACCAGGGAACAACGTCCTGCATAGGGAATCAGCAATTCACAAACCAGCCAGTTTTCAGGTTTAAACAGAATATCTGCTTTATTTGAAGGCAGCACACAGATTTATACACCCTGGCTTCAGGTTACAAAGGGCATTGGTTTAACAGTAAAGCAAACATATGAACAATGCATCAAACCTCTAACAATTGTCTATTCACAGGTAAAACAGATTAACATATTAAGTTAATTAACTAGGGAAGAACGTTTACTCAGACAATCTGATGTTGGGCAGTCTAGTTAACATAATTACACAAAACACAATCAGTTCTGAAACATACATAGAATACATCTTATTAGAGAATATAGGAACAGTTCTTATTAGCTATAAAGTCTTTTATGCCCACTTTGCTTATAGAGTCACAATTGCTCCCACAAGGGGCACTCACACCCTGTACCCATCCTGTATTTATGGATACAGGGTGACATAGACATAAGACAGAGTTATGAAAGTACATGGGGTGTCCAGCATATAAAATTCCATATTTCCATGCAGTCTTTGGGTATCCTTAAGCCCATGTACCTCCAGCCCAAAGAATGTTCCATAACAGGCCCTCCAATGTACAGTGGCGAGTTTGGTTTTGTCACATCTCTCCCCTTTTCCAAACAGACTAACAGGGTATCTGACCTCCTGCCGGTCAGTGCCCTGGTTAGTCCAGCAACCCACCCATAAAACACAATTAGTAGTACAGCCCACCCACAATAAATGGTTACTACACCTGAGTACGGGGAAAACTTGTCCATGTCCAGGTGCCTCACCACAGCTGTGTGGGGGACTGGTACGCTGAATTGGTGGGTTGCGAGGTGGGCAGAGACCAGCTGTACTCTGCCCGGGTGCCAGCACTACCATGGAAGTAGCCTGGTGGGAGCCTGGTTGCTGGAGGGGGAGACCGACTGTCTCCCCTTTGGATACATAGCTGTGCTGCTGGAGGGGGAGACCAATCGTCTCCCCTTTGGCTAAACAGCCGTGTTGCTGGGGGACAGGACCATCAAACTCCCCTCCCTCTGGTTTGTCATGCTCGGCTGTCCAGGGTATGTACTGTGCCATATACCACCAGAGCGCCTGGTAGGCATGTCAGTTTGCTGGGACAATCCATCTGTATTCCCGTTATGAGAGAGAATTCCTGTCCATACAAACAAGGGTTCAAATTCCTCAGTGCCCAGACCAGGGCCAAACAGTCCTTCAAAATCCCATCAGCTTCTTTACGAGTTTTCTGTACCTGCTCTTTATAGGTATCCACAATCCCTTCATACTGACATAGGGTGCCCTTGATTTGCTGCACCTCACTATGAGCCAGCGTCAGCTTCTCCTCCAGTGTCACTAAGTTTGTCTTTAATGTTTCATGTTCCACTCTCAAGCTGGTGTTTTCTGCAGTCTGTCGGTGCAGCTTGTCTAGCAGAGATTCCTGTTCTAAACGTGCTTTTTCCCTCTGCGTTCCTCTTCTCCTTCATCAGCGCATTGTAACGGGACCTCCACATATCAATAGCGGATAGAGATTTACTGAGCTCAGCGTCCTGGGGCTTAGCAGCAGGTGGGTCAGTCTCTGCTGCACGGATCTGGGCACGGGTAGTCACAGAGTTAACATCAGCGGGACCCATAGGAGCGTAGGCAGAAACAAGGGGGGCCAAGTCATTTCCAAGAAGAACATCAGCAGGTAAGTCCTTCTTGACCCCCACATTCACAGGTCTAGCGCCCACTCCCCAATCCAAATGTACCCTGGCAACAGGTAGGCTGAACACATCGCCCCCTGCTACCCTCACAGCCACAGTGTCTCCAGTGTACTGTTTCTCAGACACCAAGTTCTTTTGAAGCAAGGTCATGGTAGCACCAGTATCCCGTAGACCACTGACCTTCTTCCCATTCACTTTAACCAGTTGCCGGTTATTCCGGTGGGCAGCTTGCACAAGGTCTGCCTCATGTAGGATGCTCCAGCATTCTTGCGCCTCTACGTAGCGGGCCGCAGGCTGAGGATTACGTGGGATTCCGCCGGCGGGTCTTCTCCAGGACTGCGCTTGGTTCGCTGCGTTTAGGGGACACTCTGGTCTTTTGTGCCCTAGTTGCTTACATCTAAAGCACCGAATAGGTTGTGAGTAGCACCGCAGGGCTCTCTGAGGGTAGTTCGTGGCCGGAGGCCGTGTGGTATAGTGGTGCGCCGGGGTTTGGTAACTGGCAGCTGCTGGGGTGACTGGGGGTCTGTACTCCACTCTAGCAGGGTGCTTAGTGGTAGCAGTGTCCAGTTTGCGGGCATCCGTATACTCATCTGCCAAGCGAGCCGCTTCCTGCAGGGTGGAGGGTTTATGGTCCCGAACCCACTCTCGAACTCCTGCGGGTAATTTGTCGAAGCAATGTTCCAACAGGAATAGCTGCAGCACCTCTTCCCCAGATATGGCTTGGCACCCCGCTATCCAGTGAGCTGCTGTGCGGTGCACCTTACATGCCCACTCAAGGTAGGAATCTCCAGCTAATTTAACAGTGTCTCTGAACCGTCTCCGGTATGCCTCCGGTGTAACCGCATACCTGGAGAGCAGAGCCTCTTTTACAGTATTATAATCCCTGACTTCCTCATCTGGAATGGCCCGAAAAGCCTCTCTGGCCCGGCCGGATAATTTTCCAGATAATATCGTGACCCAGTCCTCTGCGGGTACCTTGTGTAGTGCACATTGCCTCTCAAAATCCGCAAGGTACCCATCAATCTCTCCTTCTGTTTCCAGGAAGTTTTTAAAAGCTGCAAAATTTACTTTTCTCTTTTCCATCTTAGTCAGTATTGTAATAATCCCCCTCTTCCTGAGGTTACTGGCTTGTGTAGTTGCTCTTCTGGGCGATAAGGTTCATTCCGTCGCTGCCACCAATGTTACGGTACCAACAGTGTACCAAGGGTTAATACCAGGGAACAACGTCCTGCATAGGGAATCAGCAATTCACAAACCAGCCAGTTTTCAGGTTTAAACAGAATATCTGCTTTATTTGAAGGCAGCACACAGATTTATACACCCTGGCTTCAGGTTACAAAGGGCATTGGTTTAACAGTAAAGCAAACATATGAACAATGCATCAAACCTCTAACAATTGTCTATTCACAGGTAAAACAGATTAACATATTAAGTTAATTAACTAGGGAAGAACGTTTACTCAGACAATCTGATGTTGGGCAGTCTAGTTAACATAATTACACAAAACACAATCAGTTCTGAAACATACATAGAATACATCTTATTAGAGAATATAGGAACAGTTCTTATTAGCTATAAAGTCTTTTATGCCCACTTTGCTTATAGAGTCACAATTGCTCCCACAAGGGGCACTCACACCCTGTACCCATCCTGTATTTATGGATACAGGGTGACATAGACATAAGACAGAGTTATGAAAGTACATGGGGTGTCCAGCATATAAAATTCCATATTTCCATGCAGTCTTTGGGTATCCTTAAGCCCATGTACCTCCAGCCCAAAGAATGTTCCATAACAGGCCCTCCAATGTACAGTGGCGAGTTTGGTTTTGTCACAGTAACGTAAAGTCTTTTTTGGCGCCAAAAATTACCGGAAATGACACACTTGCGTCACTAATGACGCCGCAGTGTGAAAGGAAATGACGAAGTTGCGTCATAAACGTACTTTCTTACGCCAAAAAAAAATTTCGCGCCAAGAGTGACGCAATAAAGTTTAGCATTTGATGCACCCGCGGGCCTAATACCCGCAATTACAAGAAGTAGTCAATTGAAAACAAGACTAAACCCCAGGTAAGAAATACATTTCTTAAAAATGTTTACATTCCCAAATATGAAACTGACAGTCTGCAGAAGGAAATACATGAACCTGACTCATGGCAAATATAAGTACAATACATATATTTAGAACTTTATATAAATGCATAAAGTGCCAAACCATAGCTGAGGTGTCTTAATTAATAAAAAACATACTTACCAAAAGACACCCATCCACATATAGCAGATAGCCAAACCAGTACTGAAACAGTTATCAGTAGAGGTAATGGTAAACAGAGTATATCGTCGATCTAAAAAGGGAGGTAGGAGATGAATCTCTACGACCGATAACAGAGAACCTACGAAATAGACCCCCGTTAGGGAAATCATCGTATTCAATAAGTGATACTCCCTTCACGTCCCTCTGACATTCGCTGTACTCTGAGAGGAATCGGGCTTAAACAATGCTGAGAAGCGCATATCAATGTAGAAATCTTAGCACAAACTTACTTCACCACCTCCATAGGAGGCAAAGTTTGTAAAACTGAATTGTGGGTGTGGTGAGGGGTGTATTTATAGGCATTTTGAGGTTTGGGAAACTTTGCCCCTCCTGGTAGGATTGTATATCCCATACGTCACTAGCTCATGGACTCTTGCCAATTACATGAAATAAACACGTTGAGCTCTCACGTATCATGATATAAAATAAAATAATGGTATAGTTTGAATCTGCTGGGTCTGCTAAAAAAAACCAACAACAATATTTATGTGTGGATTTCTCACTGAAAAATGCCCTACAGTGGGGCTTAAAGGGAAAAAACTAAATATTTTCTTTCAGGATTCAGATAGAACATGCAATTTTAAAAACAACTTTCTAATTTACTTCTATTATGAATTTTTCTATGTTCTCTTGGTATCTTTTGTTGAAAAGTATGGACATAAGCTCAGGAGTGCGCACATGTCTGGAGCACTAAATGGCAGCAGTTTTGCAAGAATGTTATCCATATGCAAGGGAACTAGATGTCAGCGCTATTTCCTGCCATGTAGTGATCCAGATGTCGACCTAAGTTTGTCTTCAACACAGAATATCATAGGAACAAAGAAAATGTTATAAAATAAGTAAATTGGAAACTTTTTACAAATTGTGTGCTCTGTCTGAATCACAAAATAAAATCCTAAACAGCTCCGTATATGGGTGAAATGGTTAAGCAGTTAGATGGTTAAAGGAATAAATATTTAAATGCTTTTACACAAGGTCCCTGATCCCATAATAAAACTGTAATTTATAGTTTAACTGAATTCTCTTTTTACTAACACGTTGGTTCCCAAACTGTGGGGTGCGCATCCCCAAGAGGAAACCAGAGCTCTTAAGGGGAGGCGCGGGAATGTTTTTTTTTTTTTAATTTAAATTAATGTGCAAGTTTTTCGCGGCAGCCTCTCCAGGAAACAGCGCAGACACATGAAGACTGAACGCCTTCCGAGTACAGGGAGGCTCAGTGACCGGCCGTAAGTACAAAATTTATGCTTACCTGATAAATTTATTTCTCTTGTGGTGTATCCAGTCCACGGATTCATCCATTACTTGTGGGATATTCTCCTTCCCAACAGGAAGCTGCAAGAGGATCACCCACAGCAGAGCTGTCTATATAGCTCCTCCCCTAACTGCCACTACCAGTCATTCGACCAAAGACAAGCAAGAGAAAGGAGAAACTATAGGGTGCAGTGGTGACTGTAGTTTAAAAATAAAAAACACCTGCCTTAAAATGACAGGGCGGGCCGTGGACTGGATACACCACAAGAGAAATAAATTTATCAGGTAAGCATAAATTTTGTTTTCTATTGTAAGGTGTATCCAGTCCACGGATTCATCCATTACTTGTGGGATACCAATACCAAAGCTATAGGACACGGATGAAGGGAGGGTAAAGGCAGGCGCTTAAACGGAAGGCACCACTGCCTGTAAGACTTTTCTCCCAAAAATAGCCTCCGAAGAAGCAAAAGTATCAAATTTGTAGAATTTAGAAAAAGTATGAAGCAAAGACCAAGTTGCCGCCTTACAAATCTGTTCAACAGAAGCCTCATGTTTAACCCCTTAATGACCACAGCACTTTTCCATTTTCTGTCCGTTTGGGACCAAGGCTATTTTTACATTTTTGCGGTGTTTGTGTTTAGCTGTAATTTTCCTCTTACTCATTTACTGTACCCACACATATTATATACCGTTTTTCTCGCCATTAAATGGACTTTCTAAAGATACCAATATTTTCATCATATTTTATAATTTACTATAAAAAAAATTATAAAATATGAGGAAAAATTGAAAAAACCCCCACTTTTTCTAACTTTGACCCCCAAAATCTGTTACATATCTACAACCACCAAAAAACACCCATGCTAAATAGTTTCTAAATATTATGCTGAGTTTAGAAATACCCAATGTTTACATGTTCTTTGCTTTTTTTGCAAGTTATAGGGAAATAAATACAAGTAGCACTTTGCTATTTCCAAACCATTTTTTTTTCAAAATTAGCGCTAGTTACATTGGAACCCTGATATCTTTCAGGAATCTCTGAATATCCATTGACATGTATATATATATTTTTAGTAGACATCCCAAAGTATTTATCTAGGCCCATTTTGGTATATTTCATGCCACCATTTCACCGCCAAATGCGATCAAATAAAAAAAATCGTTCACTTTTTCACAAATTTTTTCACAAACTTTAGGTTTCTCACTGAAATTATTTACAAACAGCTTGTGCAATTATGGCACAAATGGTTGTAAATTCTTCTCTGGGATCCCATTTGTTCAGAAATAGCATACTTATATGGCTTTGGTGTTGCTTTTTGGTAATTAGAATGCCACTGCGCACCACACGTGTATTATGCCCAGCAGTGAAGGGGTTAATTAGGGAGCATGTAGGGAGCTTTTTGGGGTAATTTTAGCTTTAGTGTAGTGTAGTAGACAACCCCAAGTATTGATCTAGGCCCATTTTGGTATATTTCATGCCACCATTTCACCGCCAAATGCGATCAAATTAAAAAAAACGTAAAATTTTTCAAAATTTTAGGTTTCTCACTGAAATCATTTACAAACAGCTTGTGCAGTTATGGCACAAATGGTTCTAAATGCTTCTCTGGGATCCCCTTTGTTCAGAAATAGCAGACATATATGGCTTTGGCGTTGCTTTTTGGTATTTTGAAGGCTGCTAAATGCTGCTGCGCATCACACGTGTATTATGGCTAGCAGTGAAGGGGTTAATTAGGTAGCTTGTAGGGAGCTTGCAGGGTTAATATTAGATTTAGTGTAGAGCTCAGCCTCCCACCTGAAACATCAGACCCCCTGATCCCTCCCAAACAGCTCTCTTCCCTCCCCCACCCCACAATTGTCCCCGCCATCTTAAGTACTGGCAGAAAGTCTGCCAGTACTAAAATAAAAGCTATATTTGTATTTTTTGGTGTTTTTTTTAAAGCATATTTACATATGCTGTTGTGTACTATCCCCCCTTAGCCCCCAACCTCACTGATCCCCCCCAAACAGCTCTATAACCCTCCCACTCTAACTTAATGGGCACCATCTTGGGTACTGGCAGCTGTCTGCCAGTACCCAGTTTAGAAGAAAAAATGTATTTGTTTTACATTTTTTAGACTTTTCTGTAGTGTAGCTTCCCCCCCACACAAAAACCAACCCCCCACCCCTCCACGATCTCTTTTAGTGTTTATTTTTTTGGTGTGCCTAGGCCACTTAACATTTTACTTTTATTCACTTTCCGTAGTGTAGCGGTTCCCACCCGCTCCCGCCCCGTGCACGCCCGCCACCCTCCGTGCACGCGCGCGCGTCCGTGCGCGCCCCCGACGGTCCCGCGCCCGATCCCGCCCCCCTCGACGTCACACGGCACACCGATGGCCGCCCACCCGCCTCCCAAGTCGGCTCCCACCCACCAACGATACCGGCCATCGATGTCCGGTGCAGAGAGGGCCACAGAGTGGCTCTCTCTGCATCGGATGGCCATGTCAGGTTATTGCAGGATGCCTCCATATCGAGGCATCACTGCAATAACCGGAAAGCAGCTGGAAGCGAGCAGGATCGCTTCCAGCTGCTTTCCACACCGAGGACGTGCAGGGTACGTCCTCAGGCGTTAACTGCCTTTTTTTTGAGGACGTACCCTGCACGTCCTCGGTCATTAAGGGGTTAAAAGCCCATGTGGAAGCCAACGCTCTAGTGGAATGAGCTGTAATTCTCTCAGGAGGCTGCTGGCCACCAGTCTCATAAGCTAAGCGGATTATACTTCTTAACCAAAAAGAAAGAGAAGTTGCAGAAGCCTTTTGGCCTTTCCTCTGTCCAGAGTAGACAACAAACAATGCAGATGTTTGACGAAAAAGTAGCTTGTAAATAAAACTTTAAAGCACGAACCACGTCAAGATTGTGTAAAAGACGTTCTTTCTTTGAAGAAGGATTAGGACACAGTGACGGAACAACAATCTCCTGATTGATATTCTTATTAGATACCACCTTAGGAAGAAACCCAGGTTTGGTACGCAAAACTACCTTATCTGCATGGAAGATCAGATAAGGGGAATCACACTGCAAGGCAGATAACTCTGAAACTCTTTGAGCCGAAGAGATAGCTACCAGAAACAGAACTTTCCAAGATAAAAGCTTGATATCTATGGAATGCAGAGGTTCAAACGGAACCCCTTGAAGAACTATAAGAACTAAATTTAAACTCCATGGCGGAGTTACAGGTTTAAACACAGGCTTGATTCTAACTAAAGCCTGACAAAACGCCTGAACGTCTGGAACATCCGCCAGACACTTGTGCAAAAGAATAGACAGAGCAGAAATCTGTCCCTTTAAGGAACTAGCTGACAATCCCTTCTCCAATCCTTCTTGGAGAAAAGATAATATCCTGGGAATCCTGACATTACTCCATGAGTAACCCTTGGATTCACACCAATGAAGATATTTACACCATATCTTATGACAGATTTTCCTGGTGACAAGCTTTCGAGCCTGAATTAAGGTATCAATGACCGACTTGGAGAAACCACGTTTTAATAAAATCAAGAGTTCAATCTCCAAGCAGTCAGATGCAGAAAAATTAGATTTGGATGGTTGAAAGGACCCTGAAGTAGAAGGTCCTGCCTCAGCGGTAGAGTCCATGGTAGAAGGGATGACATGTCCACCATATCTGCATACCAAGTCCTGCGTGGCCACGCAGTTGCTATCAAAATCACTGAAGCTCTCTCCTGCTTGATCTTGGCAATCAGACGAGGGAGAAGAGGAAACGGTGGAAACACATAAGCCAGGTTGAAAGACCAAGCCGCTGCTAGAGCATCTATCAGCGCTGCCTTGGGATCCCTGGACCTGGATCCGTAACATGAAGCTTGGCCTTCTGATGAGACGCCATGAGATCCAGTTCTGGTTTGCCCCAAAGTTGAATCAACTGTGCAAACACCTCCGGATGGAGTTCCCACTCCCCGGATGAAAAGTCTGTCGACTTAGAAAATCCGCCTCCCAGTTCTCTACTCCTGGGATATGGATAGCTGATAGATGGCAAGAGTGAACCTCTGCCCATAGAATTATTTTTGAAACCTCCAACATTGCAAGGGAACTCCTTGTTCCCCCTTGATGGTTGATGTAGGCTACAGTCGTGATATTGTCCGACTGAAATCTGATGAACCTGACCGCAGCTAGCTGAGGCCAAGCCTGAAGAGCATTGAATATCGCTCTTAGTTCCAGAATGTTTATCGGAAGGAGTGTCTCCTCCTGAGTCCACAAGCCCTGAGCTTTCAGGGAGTTCCAGACTGCACCCCAGCCCAGAAGGCTGGCATCTGTCGTTACTATTGTCCAATCTGGCCTGCGGAAGGTCATACCCTTGGACAGATGGACCCGAGAGAAGAGAATCCCTGGTCTCTTGATCCAGATATAGTAGAGGGGACAAATCTGTGTAATCCCCATTCCACTGACTGAGCATGCAGAGTTGCAGCTGTCTGAGATGTAGGCGGGCAAACGGCACTATGTCCATTGCCGCTACCATTAAGCTGATTACTTCCATACACTGAGCCACTGAAGGGCGAGAAGTAGAATAAAGAACACGGCAGGAATTTAGAAGTTTTGACAACCTGGCCTCTGTCAGGTAAATCTTCATTTCTACAGAATCTATCAGAGTTCCTAGGAAGGAAACTCTTGTGAGAGGGGATAGAGAACTCTTTTCTTTGTTCACTTTCCACCCATGCGACCTCAGGAATGCCAGAACAATGTCTGTATGGGACCTGGCGATTTGAAAATTCGATGCCTGTATTAGAATGTCGTCTAGGTAAGGGGCTACTGCTATACCCCGCGGCCTTAGGACCGCTACGAGTGACCCCAGAACCTTCGTAAAGATTCTTGGTGCCGTAGCTAACCCAAAGGGAAGAGCCACAAACTGGTAATGCCTGTCTAGGAATGCGAACCTGAGAAACCGATGATGATCTCTGTGTATCGGAATGTGCAGATAAGCATCCTTTAAGTCCACGGTAGTCATATATTGACCCTCCTGGATCATAGGTAGGATGGTTCGAATAGTCTCCATCTTGAAGGATGGGACCCTGAGAAATTTGTTTAGGATCTTGAGATCTAAGATTGGTCTGAAGGTTCCCTCTTTCTTGGGAACCACAAACAGATTTGAATAGAAGCCTTGCCCCTGTTCCTCCTTTGGAACTGGGTGGATCACTCCCATAATTAGGAGGTCTTGAACACAATGTAAGAATGCCTCTCTCTATCTGGTTTGCAGATAATTGTGAGAGATGAAATCTTCCTTTTGGGGAAGAAGCTTTGAAGTCCAGAAGATTTCCCTGGGACACGATTTCCAATGCCCAGGGATCCTGGACATCTCTTGCCCAAGCCTGGGCGAAGAGAGAAAGTCTGCCCCCTACTAGATCCGTTACCGGATCGGGGGCTGATCTTTCATGCTGTCTTAGAGGCAGCAGCAGGTTTTTTGGCCTGCTTTCCTTTGTTCCAAGCCTGGTTAGGTCTCCAGACCGGCTTGGACTGGGCAAAATTTCCCTCTTGTTTTGTATTAGAGGAAGTTGAAGCTGCGCCAATCTTGAAATTTTGAAAGGCACGAAAATTAGGCTGTTTGGTCCTTAATTTGTTGGATCTATCCTGAGGAAGGGCGTGACCTTTTCCTCTAGTAATATCAGAAATGATCTCCTTCAGTCCAGGCCCGAATAGGGTCTGCCCCTTGAAGGGAATGTTAAGAAGCTTAGACTTTGAAGTAACGTCAGCTGACCAGGATTTAAGCCATAGCGCCCTACGCGCCTGAATAGCAAAACCTGAGTTCTTAGCCGTTAGTTTGGTTAAATGAACAACGGCGTTAGAAACAAATGAATTGGCTAGCTTAAGAGCTTTAAGCTTGTCAAGGATATCATCCAATGGGGTTTCTACCTGTAGAGCCTCTCCTAGAGACTCAAACCAGAAGGCCGCAGCAGCAGTGACAGGGGCAATGCATGCAAGGGGCTGGAGAATAAAACCTTGTTGAATAAAAATTTTCTTAAGGTAACCCTCTAATTTTTTGTCCATTGGATCTAGAAGAACACAACTGTCCTCGACAGGGATAGTTGTACGCTTCGCTAGAGTAGAGACTGCTCCCTCCACTTTAGGGACCGTTTGCCACAAGTCCCGTGTAGCGGCATCTATGGGAAACATCTTTTTAAAAACAGGAGGGGGAGAGAACGGTACACCTGGTCTATCCCATTCCTTAGTAATAATTTCTGAAAACCTCTTAGGTATTGGAAAAACATCAGTGTAAACAGGCACTGCGTAGTATTTATCCAATTTACACAATTTCTCTGGGACTACAATGGCGTCACAGTCATCCAGAGTTGCTAAAACCTCCCTGAGCAACATGCGGAGTTGTTCAAGCTTAAATTTAAATGTAGACATATCAGAATCAGGTTGAAGTGTCTTCCCTGAGTCAGAAAAAATCACCCACAGATAGAAGCTCTCCTTCTTCGGCTTCTGCACATTGTGAGGGTATATCGGACATAGCTACTAAAGCGTCAGAGAGCTCTGTATTTGTTCTAGCCCCAGAGCTGTCTCGCTTTCCTTGTAACCCTGGCAGTTTGGACAATACTTCTGTAAGAGTATGATTCATAACTGCCTCCATGTCTTGTAAAGTATACGCAATGGGCGCGCTAGATGTACTTGGCGCCCCTTGAGCGGGTGTTATAGGCTCGGACACGTGGGGACAGTTAGTCGACATAACTTCCCCCTTGTCAATTTTCTCTGGTGATAAATCTTTTAAAGCCAGAATATGGTCTTTATAACTTATAGTAAGATCAGTGCATTTGGTACACATTCTAAGAGGGGGTTCCACAATGGCTTCGAAACATAATGAACAAGGAGTTTCCTCTATGTCAGACATGTTTAACAGACTAGTAATGAGACCAGCAAGCTTTGAAAACACTTTAATTAATGTGAAAAAGCAGAATATAAAAAACGGTACTGTGCCTTTAAGGAAAAAAACAAACACAAAAACTGCAAAACAGTGAAAAAAGCAGTTAACTCTATGAAATTTTTACAGTGTATATAATAGACTAAAATAGCATTGCACCCACTTGCAAATGGATGATTAACCTCTCAGGTTCAAAAACGAAGCAAAAAAACGGTAAAAACCGTTAAAACAGTCACAAGCAAACTGCCACAGCTCTACTGTGGCTCCTACCTTCCCATAAAACGACTTTTGTAGGCATAAAAACCCTTTACAGAGGCCCAATATGTCAGGGGACTCCTTCAGGGAAGCTGGATGTCTCAGAATGTAAAAACAACTGCACAATTAGAGCGCGAAAATAGGCCCCTCCCACCATGCACTCAAAGTCAGAGGGTTTAAAAAACTATTCCTAGGAGTAAAATAACTAGGCCCCAAACAAAGATTTATCACCTCAGTAAAAAAACGTTCTTTATATATATGCAAACGTTTTACATACTAAGCCATAATAGAAAGTAATATGAAAATTGCTCTTTACTGCAAGAATGATGCCAGTCGTTTATTAAATCACTGCAATCAGGCTTACCTTAACTATATCAGGCACTGTCAGCATTTTCTAGTTCTTATCATCCTCTAGAAATAATATACTGAACATACCTCAGGGCAGTTAATTCTGCAGGCCGTTCTCCCAGCTAAAGTTTCCTCATACTCTTCAGTTATGTGTGAGAACAGCAGTGGACCTTAGTTACAACCTGCTAAGATCATCAAAAACCTCAGGCAAATTCTTCTTCTAATTTCTGCCTGAGGTAAAAAAACAGTACAACGCCGGCACCGTTTAAAATGAACAAACTTTTGATTGAAGATAAACTACACTAATTCACCACATCTCTCTAGCTACTTCCCTTGTCGAGAGCTGCAAGAGAATGACTGGAGGTGGCAGTTAGGGGAGGAGCTATATAGACAGCTCTGCTGTGGGTGATCCTCTTGCAGCTTCCTGTTGGGAAGGAGAATATCCCACAAGTAATGGATGAATCCGTGGACTGGATACACCTTACAAGAGAAAATAACTCTGCCTTGCTACATGTCTTCAGATGCGTGTGGTTGAAGAGAAGCAGGGAGCGCGGTCTATGAGTCGCACAGACAGGGCACACAACAGAGCTTCACCTCAACCACAGGCAGCTGAAAAGATGCAGCAAAACAAAGTAAGGCGACGCACTGATTTCAGGTCCTTGTGCTTTATATGTACAATGCTGAAAAACCCTCTTAGCACAGAGGCAAAAGTTAGAGAAGCTTAAAAGCATAAAATGAACCCCATAATGCATGTATCGAGTACTATACAGATTAATGCCTGCACATGTTGGGTCTGTATAAAAACTGCTTTTATTTGGAGATGTAATTGAGGCATGGTTTTGCTCCATCTGTATTACAAAGTGTTAATTTTTTTTTTAAATATTTTGTCTATGCATGTGGCTGCCTATGGGGGCTTGTGTGTGCGTGCATGTGGCTTCATATGGGGGCGTGTGTGTGTGTGTGTGTGTATGTGCATGTGGCTGGCTATGGGGGCTTGTGTGTGTGTGTGTGTGTGTGCATGTGGCTTCATATGGGAGCTTGTGTGCATGTGCATGTGGCTTCATATGGGGGCTTGTGTGTGCGTGCATGTGGCTTCATATGGGGGCTTGTGTGTGTGTGTGCATGTGGCTGGCTATGGGGGCTTGTGTGTGTGTGCATGTGGCTTCATATGGGAGCTTGTGTGTATGTGCATGTGGCTTCATATGGGGGCTTGTGTGTGCGTGCATGTGGCTTCATATGGGGGCTTGTGTGTGCGTGCATGTGGCTTCATATGGGGGCTTGTGTGTGCGTGCATGTGGCTTCATATGGGGGCTTGTGTGTGTGTGTGTGTATGTGCATGTGGCTGGCTATGGGGGCTTGTGTGTGTGCATGTGGCTTCATATGGAGGCTTGTGTGTGTGTGTGCATGTGGCTTCATATGGGGGCTTGTGTGTGTGTGCATGTGGCTAGCTATGGGGACTTGTGTGTGCGTGCATGTGGCTTCATATGGGGGCTTGTGTGTGCGTGCGGCTTCATATGGGGGCTTGTGTGTGCATGTGGCTAGCTATGGGGGCTTGTGTGTGCGGCTTCATATGGGGGCTTGTGTGTGTGCATGTGGCTGGCAATGGAGGCTTGTGTGCGTGCATGTGGCTTCATATGGGGGCTTGTGTGTGTGCGCATGTGGCTGCCTATGGGGGCTTGTGTGTGTGCGCATGTGGCTGCCTATGGAGGCTTGTGTGTGCGTGCATGTGGCTTCATATGGGGGCTTGTGTGTGTGCGCATGTGGCTGCCTATGGGGGCTTGTGTGTGCGTGCATGTGGCTTGATATGGGGGCTTGTGTGTGCGTGCATGTGGCTTCATATGGGGGCTTGTGTGTGCGTGCATGTGGCTTCATATGGGGGCTTGTGTGTGCGTGCATGTGGCTTCATATAGGGGCTTGTGTGTGCGTGCATGTGGCTTCATATGGGGGCTTGTGTGTGTGCATGTGTCTTCATATGGGGGCATGTGTGTGTGCGCATGTGGCTGCCTATGGGGGCTTGTGTGTGTGCGCATGTGGCTGCCTATGGGGGCTTGTGTGTGTGCGCATGTGGCTGCCTATGGGGGCTTGTGTGTGCGTGCATGTGGCTGCCTATGGGGGCTTGTGTGTGCGTGCATGTGGCTTCATATGGGGGCTTGTGTGTGCGTGCATGTGGCTTCATATGGGGGCTTGTGTGTGCGTGCATGTGGCTTCATATGGGGGCTTGTGTGTGCGTGCATGTGGCTTCATATGGGGGCTTGTGTGTGCGTGCATGTGGCTTCATATGGGGGCTTGTCATGTGGCTGCCTATGACGGCATGTGTGTGCATGTGGCTTCATATGGGGGCTTGTGTGTGTGCGTGTGTGGCTGGCTATGGGGGCTTGTGTGTGCGTGCATGTGGCTTCATATGGGGGCTTTTGTATGTGTGCATGTGGCTGGCTATGGGGGCTTGTGTGTGCGTGCATGTGGCTTCATATGGGGGCTTGTGTGTGTGTGTGCATGTGGCTGGCAATGAGGGCTTGTGTGTGTGCGTGCATGTGGCTGGCTATGAGGGCTTGTGTGTGTGCATGTGGCTGCCTATGGGGGCTTGTGTGTGCGTGCATGTGGCTTCATATGGGGGCTTGTGTGTGCGTGCATGTGGCTTCATATGGGGGCTTGTGTGTGTGTGTATGTGCATGTGGCTGGCTATGGGGGCTTGTGTGTGTGTGCGCATGTGGCTGCCTATGGGGGCTTGTGTGTGTGTGTGCGCATGTGGCTGCCTATGACGGCTTGTGTGTGTGTACGCATGTGGCTTCATATGGGGGCTTGTGTGTATGTGGCTGGTTATGGGGGCTTGTGTGTGCGTGCATGTGGCTTCATATGGGGGCTTGTGTGGGTGTATGTGGCTGGTTATGGGGGCTTGTGTGTGCGTGCACGTGGCTTCATATGGGGGCTTGTGTGTGTATGCGCGCATGTGGCTGCCTATGACAGCTTGTGTGTGTGCACGTGTCTGCCTATGACGGCTTGTGCGTGTGTGTGCACATGTGGCTTCATATGTGGGCTTGTATGTGTGTGTGTGCATGTGGCTGCCTATGACGGCTTGTGCGTGTGTGTGCACATGTGGCTTCATATGTGGGCTTGTATGTGTGTGTGTGCATGTGGCTGCCTATGACGGCTTGTGCGTGTGTGTGTGCACATGTGGCTTCATATGGGGGCTTGCATGTGTGTGTGTGCATGTGGCTGCCTATGATGGCTTGTGCGTGTGCGTGCACATGTGGCTTCATATGGGGGCTTGTATGTGTGTGTGTGCATGTGGCTGCCTATGACGGCTTGTGCGTGTGTGCACGTGGCTTCATATGGGGGCTTGTATGTGTGTGTGTGTGCATGTGGCTGCCTATGACGGCTTGTGTGTGTGTGTGTGTGTGGATGCCTATGACGGCTTGTGCGTGTGTGTGTGCACATGTGGCTTCATATGGGGGCTTGTATGTGTGTGTGTGCATGTGGCTGCCTATGACGGCTTGTGTGTGTGTGTGCACATGTGGCTTCATATGGGGGCTTGTATGTGTGTGTGCATGTGGCTGCCTATGACGGCTTGTGTGTGTGTGTGTGCGCGTGTGGATGCCTATGACGGCTTGTGCGTGTGTGTGTGCACATGTGGCTTCATATGGGGGCTTGTATGTGTGTGTGTGCATGTGGCTGCCTATGACGGCTTGTGCGTGTGTGTGTGCACATGTGGCTTCATATGTGGGCTTGTATATGTGTGTGTGTGTGCATGTGGCTGCCTATGACGGCTTGTGCGTGTGTGCACATGTGGCTTCATATGGGGGCTTGTATGTGTGTGTGTGCATGTGGCTGCCTATGACGGCGTGTGTGTGTGTGCATGTGGCAACCTATGACGGCTTGTGTGTGTGTGCGTGCGTGTGGATGCCTATGACGGCTTGTTTGTGTGTGTGTCTGTGTGCGTGTGGATGCCTATGACGGCGTGTGTGTGTGTGCATGTGGCAACCTATGACGGCTTGTGTGTGTGTGCGTGTGGATTCCTATGACGGCTTGTTTGTGTGTGTGTGTGTGTGTGTGTGTGGATGCCTATGACGGCGTGTGTGTGTGTGCATGTGGCAACCTATGACGGCTTGTGT
The DNA here is from genome assembly GCF_027579735.1 of Bombina bombina. Classification (NCBI taxonomy): domain Eukaryota; kingdom Metazoa; phylum Chordata; class Amphibia; order Anura; family Bombinatoridae; genus Bombina; species Bombina bombina. Next base: position 611,992,682 of record NC_069502.1, on the reverse strand, counting down.
GTGTGTGCGTGTGGATTCCTATGACGGCTTGTTTGTGTGTGTGTGTGTGTGGATGCCTATGACGGCTTGTGTGTGGCTGCCTATGGGCTGCCTTGTGAGTGTAATAACTCCTGTCGTGGGCGGGCGGCTCGTCTTGAAAGTTTTGCTAAATGGGAGGCCCACTGTGTTAGACTTTGAAAACCTCTGTACTAATAGACATCTTAGTGCAAATACATATAGATCTGATGTATGAAGAGATTACAGTGAAACATAGGTTAGCTGAGCTGCTGTCTCTGCATATTTTTCATGACCTTTCTTCAGCTAGTGTTGAAGAGGTGTCAGTCTCTCCCAGTTACAAGAATACTGCAGCTGTATAGTGCCAAGTACAATAGATGCTACTTCGTCAGCTAGTGATGCTTTATTAGTATTTTGGTGTTAATAGACCTTCACCCTCATTGCTGCACTATGGCCTCAGGGTAGGTAATCTTCAGTGTGACAGACTCTTCGGAAACTTGTAACGGTAGTGATTAGACTTAAAGGGACAGTCAAGTCCAAAAAAAACTTTCATGTTTCAAATAGGGCATGTAATTTTAAACAACTTTCCAATTTGCTTTTATCACCAATTTTGCTTTGTTCTCTTGGTATTCTTTGTTGAAAGCTAAACCTAGGAGGTTCATATGCTAATTTCTTAGACCTTGAAGGCCGCCTCTAATCTAAATGCATTTTGATAGTTTTTTCACCACTAGAGGGCATTAGTTCACGTGTTTCATATAGATAACATTGAGCTCATGCATGTGAATTTACCATGGAAACAGCTCTGATTGGCTAAAATGCAAGTCTGTCAAAAGAACTGAAATAAGGGGGCAGTCTGCTGAGGCTTAGATACAAGGTAATTACAGAGGTAAACCGTGTATAATTATAACTGTGTTGGTTATGCAAAACTGGGGAATTAGTAATTAAGTTATTATCTTTATTTTAAAACAACAAAAATTCTGGTGCTGACTATCCCTTTAACATTTCTATGGTGCATTTTCTGTTATACTTCTTGAACTTCCCTTCTATTAAGATGTTAACCAATTCGGCTGGTGTAAAGTACTTCAGTTTGTGCTGTAGGTTTTCATGCTTCCTCATTCTGCTTTAAAAGTAAACAAAAATGTCACGTATTAAGCCTTACTCTATTTTTATTTAATGTTCAGCAATTTGATTGTTTTTAAAAGTAAATTAGTGCCTAAGAGTATGTTGGTAGCAACTCTAACCTGATACTATAAAAACATAATTTTTGTAAGAACATACCTGATAAATTCATTTCTTTCATATTGGCAAGAGTCCATGAGCTAATGACGTATGGGATATACAATCCTACCAGGAGGGGCAAAGTTTCCCAAACCTCAAAATGCCTAGAAATACACCCCTCACCACACCCACAATTCAGTTTAACGAATATCCAAGAAGTGGGGTAATAAAGAAAGGAGTAAAAAGCATCAACAAAGGAATTTGGAAATAATTGTGCTTTATACAAAAAAATCATAACCACCATAAAAAAGGGTGGGCCTCATGGACTCTTGCCAATATGAAAGAAATGAATTTATCAGGTAAGTTATTACATAAATTATGTTTTCTTTCATGTAATTGACAGAAGTCCATGAGCTAGTGATGTATGGGATAACAATACCCAAGATGTGGAACTCCACGCAAGAGTCACTAGAGAGGGAGGGATAAAATAAAAACACTGAAAAAAATTAATCCACAACCCAAGATAAAAGTTTATTCTCATAAATGAAAAGAAAAACTTAAAACATAAGCAGAAGAATCAAACTGAAACAGCTGCCTGAAGAACTTTTCTACCAAAAACTGCTTCCGAAGAAGCAAATACATCAAAATGGTAGAATTTAGTTAATGTATGCAAAAAAGTCCAAGTTGCTGCTTTGCAAATCTGATCAACTGAAGCTTCATTCTTAAAATCCCACGAAGTGGAGACTGATCTAGTAGAATGACCAATAATTCTCTGAGGCGGGGCTTGACCCGACTCCAAATAAGCTTGATGAATCAAAAGCTTTAACCACGAAGCCAAGGAAACAGCAGAAGCCTTCTGACTTTTCCTAGAACCAGAAAATATAACAAATAGACTAGAAGTCTTCCTGAAATCTTTGGTAGCTTCAACATAATATTTCAAAGCTCTTACCACATCCAAAGAATGTAAGGATCTCTCCAAAGAATTATTAGGATTAGGACACAAGGAAGGGACAACAATTTCTCTATTAACGTTGATAGAATTCACAACCTTAAGTAAGAATTTAAATGAAGTCTGCAAAACCGCCTTATCCTGATAAAAAAATCAGAAAAGGAGATTCACAAGAGAATTCAGAAACTCTTCTAGCAGAAGAGATGGCCAAAAGAAACAACACTTTCCAAGAAAGTAGTTTAATGTGCAAAGAATGCATAGGCTCAAACGGAGGAGCCTGTAAAGCCTTCAAAACTAAATTAAGACTCCAAGGAGGAGAGACTGATTTAATAACAGGCTTAATACGAACCAAAGCCTGCACAAAACAATGAATATCAGGAAGTTTAGCAATCTTTCTGTGAAATAAAACAGAAAGAGCAGAGATTTGTCCTTCAAGGAACTTGCAGACTAAACTTTATCCAAACCATCCTGAAGAAACTGTAAAATTCTAGGAATTCTAAAAGAATGCCAAGAGAATTTATGAGAAGAACACCATGAAAAGTAAGTCTTCCAAACTCGATAATAAATCTTCTAGAAAAAGATTTCGAGCCTGCAACATAGTATTAATCACTGATTAAGAGAAACCTCTATGACTAAGCACTAAGCATTCAATTTCCATACCTTCAAATTTAATGATTTGAGATCCTGATGGAAAAAACGAACCTTGAGATAGAAGGTCTGGCCTTAATGGAAGTGGCCAAGGTTGGCAACTGGACATCTGAACAAGATCCGCATACCAAAACCTGTGAGGCCATGCTGGAGCTACCAGCAGCACAAACGATTGCTCCATGATGATTTTGGAGATCACTCTTGGAAGAAGAACTAGAGGCGGGAAAATATAAGCAGATTGATAACACCAAGGAGGTGTCAATGCATCCACTGCTTCCGTCTGAGGATCACTGGACCTGGACAGATACCTAGGAAGTTTCTTGTTTAGATGAGATGCCATCAGATATATTTCTGGAAGACCCACATCTGAACAATTTGAGAAAACACATCTAGGTGGAGAGACCATTCTCCCAGATGTAAAGTCTGACAACTGAGGTAATCCGCTTCCCAATTGTCTACACCTGGAATATAAACCGCAGAAATTAGACAGGAGCTGGATTCCACCCAAACAAGTATCTGAGATACTTCTTCATAGCTTGAGGACTGTGAGTCCCACCCTGATGATTGACATATGCCACAGTTGTGATATTGTCTGTCTGAAAACAAATAAACGGTTTTCTCTTCAACAAAGGCCAAAACTGAAGAGCCCTGAGAATTGCATGGAGTTCCAAAATATTGATTGGTAATCTCGCCTCTTGAGATTTCCAAACCCGTTGTGCTGTCAGAGATCCCCAAACAGCTCCCCAACCTGAAAGACTCGCATCTGTTGTGATCACAGTCCAGGTTGGATGAATGAAAGAGGCCCCTAAAATTATACGATGGTGATCTAAACACAAGTCAGAGAAAGTCGAACATTGGGATTTAAGGATATTAATTGTGATATCCTTGTATAATCCCTGCACCATTGGTTCAGCATACAAAGCTGGAGAGGTCTCATATGAAAATGAGCAAAGGGGAT